>NW_024340692.1:26026166-26216926 GCF_902729225.1 Pteropus medius
GACGAAGAAAAAAGGAAAAAAAAACTTTCTATAAACACTTATCCCTTGTTTCCAGATATAGTTTATTTTTCTCTGGTCAGTTTAGTGGGTGTCTGGGAGATGAGAGAGAGAGATGAGAGTAATATATTACTTAAAATTGTAGACCCATTAAAAATAAAAACTGAAATAATTGCATCTATAAAAGTATAGCAACTTTATGCCAAATTAAGTTGTATTTCTGTATTTTCACTGTGCAAAGAGGTACAGAACTAATTTTCAATGAGAAGTTTAGAATATATTATTAAAATCAGTAAAATTTAGTTAAATTTAATAGGCTCTGCTTTCCCAATATTTGGGAATACTGACATTGTCTTACATAGAAAATCAATATGTTAAATTCACAACATCATTAGGACATTAAGAGAAAGCTCTTTACAACTGTTTTACAGATGGATAAAGGGAGACTCAATAGACCAGTTGCTCAAGACACCAGAAGCCAACAGAGAAGCTTGGTTTAGAATTTACAAAGCCTATCAACTCATACAGTTAAAAACAAAAATCAATAAAGAAATTTAGTGATTTGAAAATTAAAATAACCATGATGCTACCTTTAAGAGTTGAAAGCAAAATATTGATTCATAACTTTCCCCCTTTTTTTGTACTCTTGTCTAATAAGAAGATTATTATTTTTCCTAGCAACAACACGTTCAGAAAGGAGGAATGCTGAACTGCATTAGTCAAGAAAATTCAATTGAAAATCACATCTTAATTCTGTGAATTTGTTCAAAATAATAATGCTTTTGAATATCGCACATCATGTAAAATTAGACTGTCTCTAAAGTGTGACATGTGCAAGGAAGTCCCTTCAGACTTTACTAATGAACAAAGCAGTATGTAGTAACAGGAATCCTAGCAATAAGTGGAGTAATTAGAATGTGCTTGGTAATAGCTGACACATAATTACGGCAATCACATCAAAACTGAATGAAAATAAAAGGAAAGAGAATAGAGGTCTAGTCTTCATATTAAAAAGAAATAAAATAATAAGTTAAATCTCATGCAAGAGGAAACTCTCCTTATTCCAAATGCACACAGGCAGCCCAGACCAGCCCATTCACAGCAGTTTGTAGCTGGTTAAAAGGTTTCATACCCTGGTTGTCCTGGGTATGAAACCTTTTGCTCCCTAGCTCTGAAGACACACAAATCTTGGGGTACAAGTTTGGCTGGTTGGCTTCTTTTTATCAACAGAATTTTCTTGCTCTGAGGCACATGGTCTGTCCATGCCAATTTAGGATAAATTACTTCCACAGGTGATCAGCTATTCCTCAACTCCTTGAGATCAGAGAAAGAAAGAAGAGCTTAAACATGAATGTGTGGGATCTAAGGAAGCAAAGATTCACTCTGACAGGGAGTTGTCCAATCACACGAATGGGTTACCAAATTAGATTGTGACACCAGAGAAATATTAACTGAACTGAGCTGAACTGAACTTCCTGAGGGTAGTGGTATATTCAGAAATGATCTTAATTTAACACAATTAGCCAAAAGACAGCAATTCTAACAATATGCTGCTTAAAAAAGGTAGGTGTTCTACTGATGGGCACTACATAAAAAATAAGTAATTGCACTGGGAGACAGAAAAAAAAGTCAGAGCTTGCTTTAAAACTTGCGATGGTGAGAAATGATCCTTGCATTTTAACATCCTGCTACTGAGAGTGTGGTCTATAAACCAGCAGCTTCCACATTCATTGGGAGTTATTCAGAAACAGAGAATAGAATCACAGGCCCCACCCCACACCAATTGAATCAGAATCTGCATTTTAACAAGATCTCCAAGAGGTTTATTTGTATGACATTAAAGTTTGAGATGTACTAATTTAGTAGATTCATAGGTCACCAGAGGGGAAAAGATCTTGGAAAAGGTCTTACCTAATCTCATTTTTCAAATTTAAAAACTCACCCAAATTGCATAGCTAAGAGGCAATGAATGTCAATCAGTTAATGTTAGGGTTAAATCTAAATCCTTGACCAGTGCTCTGTCCATGGTCCGTGCTATCACCCAAAAACTGCTGAATAACCAATAAAATAAGATAACTGCTCAGTCTGTTTCCTAGCTCTTCCCTTTCAACTTTATATTAGTATTCTAGTATTGGACTTGATATTTAAAAAAATAAATAAGTAAATAACTTTCTCATAGATGAATTCCCTGTCAAAGAATAAACACATTAACAGAACAGATTTAATGAATGCTCAAATTATGTATTTAAAAGATCTCCCTTCCAGCATTACTGACACAATCAAAGGTACTGTGAGAGATTGCTGAAAATGATTAAACGTGTTTGATTTTAGATTGATAACTCTAGTGGAGAGAGTGAGAGGATATTGGAAAAGGATGAAAGCAGGAAGACCAGGGAAGGTAGGAGGGGAAATTAGGAATGGAGTGGTGGCACTGCTGTGGCATGCCTATCTGACATTACTAGCTTAACATTTGTATTTCAGTCCATCGCCTGACTAATAACACCATGTAGTGAAATAAAGCACCCATTCTGGAGGTAATTGTTATGTGGTGGAATATAAACAAGCCCCATTCTGCAGTATATTTACCACAGTGCATATTTACGAGTTGGGTTTAATTAAAAGTCGGGAACACTAGAGCTATTTTTTAACTAGATGTCTATTATCTAGTGTCAAATGCTTGGTTTTAATCACGCATTTTATATCATCGTGACCTAGATCACTGCCTGTGACATATGAGATAGTGTGTTGTCTTTCCTGAGAAGATGTAGCAGGGCTTGATGGATGTTTTCTCATTCCTAACCTCATTACTACCAGCTTCCCATCCATCTAATAAAATGCTATGATAGAGAGTGGGAAGGTGCTATAAATCATAATATTCCAGCCGCTTCCAGCAGATTCATTAGAAATGCTGACTATATATCTCACAAACAGAAAGTCAACACACAAAGTAGGTTGCTGCTTCTCCTCAAGATCAAGACACCCTGTTCTTTGCTTCCCCCTCTTCAGCAGAACAAAGGTTCCTTTTAAATGGTAAAAACTGCCGTTTAATGAACAACTGCATAGCCCTCCATCCTAACATGATTTATCCAAGACAGAGTTGATAGATAGCAGTTTCAGTCTTGTTATACACAATTTGATCATTATTTCCCTGATTGGAAGAGCTGTCAACTTCTAAGTGTCAAGAAAGGATTCAGTTAAAATAGATTAGATCTTGGAGTTTTTGTCATTATTGTTTTTGCCTTGACAAAGAGAAGAACCTTGCGCCTCCTTAAGGTTTAGATGGAAGCTACTGAAGAGATAAGTGAGAGCTCTGACATTATCACTCCTTCGAGTAGTCACACATGAAACCTTAGTGACGTCCTTGGTTCTTCCCTCTTTATCAATCATTCATTTGTTCATTTATCCAACAAACACACCATGAGGATCTACCATGGGCCAGGTACTGTGTTAGACGCTGGGATACAACCATAAATCAGACACGGCCTTCTCCTCAAGAATCCTGTACATTAAATGCAAAAACAGAGTACAATGGCAACATATAAGGCAAAGCCCTAATTCAGTCTTGGCAGGGAGGTGGCAGTCAAGGAACACTTCCTGGAGGATATGACACCTAACCTCTCCACACACGAAGAAAAGGAAACTGTATTCTAGAAAAAGAGAGCAGAGCATGTGTAAAATTCAGGACTATAAAAAAGCTATGATACAAGTTTAGCATAGCTGAGATCAAGAGGCACAGGGAGAGGTGAGAGAGAAAATAGTTTAGAAGTAATAGAGGCCAGACTATGAAGGGCCCTGTAGACTTTATAAATAAATTTAAGTGATTCTGGGAGCAATAGAAAACTATTAAACATTTTTAAGCAGAGCAGTGACATGGTGGGTTTTTCATACAGAATGATCACTCTCAGAACAGTGGGGAGAGCAGGACAAGGATTATGTCAGGGAAAATAGCAAGAATGAAGCAGCAGCAACAGTATGAGATGTGAGAATGGAGAAAGCTAGAAGTAGTTGAGAACGACTTATGAGGTAGAGATGACAGGACTAAGTGATTGATTTGATAGCTCTAACTTAGTTGGTCACCAAGTCTACTATTTCTTTTTTCAAATTGTTCCCATAGCCACTATAGGCTCTTTCCACTGGGATGTCAGGGAAGGGGATTATAGAAAATGCAGAATCCCAGCTCCTATTGAGATGAAATTTCTGATTTAGATGTGGCATGGTATCCAGAAAGAAGTCTTTTTAACAAAAATTCAAGACACTGATATAGGAATATACTTTGAGATAAAGTTCAGAACTATGGTCTGGAATTTATGGACCTCTATAATTTCCACACCTCATGCTATTCTGAGGTCCACTGTAAGTTACTTCTCCCTTTCTACTGTCCTCTAGCTTGGTTTCTTTCTGTAAAAATAACTATGCTGTAATCATTCCCACATCCATAACTTCAATTTGGTTGTTCTGCATCTGCCTTCTGCTTGTCTAAATTTGGTCAATGTATGAGGGCTCAGTTTCCACATCTGTAAAGAATAGGGGACAGATTAAATGATATCTAAATTCCATTATAACCTTACTATTCTATGACTCATTTTAAATCTCACCTCTTCATGAGCCCATCAATGATCACTCCAGCCTTCACTGACTCCTCTTTTTGAACTGGGTCAGTCCCTCTTTTTTTCCCTAAACTTAATTATATAAACTATTTTATAGCTTACTGAAAGTAGTATAGAATTGAGGTTAAAAGTATGGAAACAGAAATCAAATAACTTAAATCAGGTCTTGGCCTGATTGTTTACTACCTATTTACTACCTATTTAATATTGGGGAGGTTGTCTTTTTTCTAAACCTCAGCTTTCTTATCTGTAAAATGGGGATTATAAAAGTTTCTGCCATGTAGAAGTGTTGCAAAGATTAAAATATATATCCACTTAAAGCAATTACTACAGTGGTTGTAACTCATTAAGGTGTTCTATAAGAGTTAATAGAAACCACTATGATAGCCTTGCCTCTGCTTACAACTCAGTAGTAAGCAATTTGAAGACAGAGATCAAATCTTTTATATCATTAACCACTTCCTCCACTCCAGAACCTGACACAGGATAGCATCGCTTAGGGGATATCTGTGCACAGATATTTATGGTACTCTAAAATAAAAATGAATATAGCAGAAATGAATCTTAGTACACAAACTCAAGTATTTCAGAATTATTACATGCCCACTTTTTCTTTAAACCATTTTAAATGTAACTTCAGCTTCATCTTACTATACTGAAGAAAATTCAGTATCATCCATGATTATCCGTCCCAGGAGGCAAAGTCTCAGAGTTTTAGCACCAGAACATCAAGGAATTCTAACATTGTTCCACACTGAGATGCTCCATGACCCAGCCCATATGATTCCTGTAGGTCACAGGCAGTTTAGCCACTTCCTTACCTTGTTTGGAACGTAAACAATTGGACTAGGTTTGTAACTCCTGAACTCTGGGTACAGTTTCAGAGCTTTAGTTGGCCAGTACTTCTGAGATTTTGTCATCTCCCCAGGACTTTGCCAGAAATGAGATATGGGCTCCACTCTGGAAGGATCAAATCATTCTCTTTTCCCATCTCTGACAAGGATTGTCTCCCTGAATCCCCTGCCTTGGAAGACAATTCCTTCTCTTACTTCCTGGGGTACCTAATAATGACTTTAATGGAGTGCCTACATAATGACTTTAATAAGTTTCAGATTCTGCTCAGTCCTAGCAAAAAAAAAAAAAAATTCTCTGAGGCAGGAAACTATCAAAAGACTGACGAACTGTGTAAAATGAGGAAAGAAAAATAAATGAAAGAATAACAAGCACACATTAATATTTTAATAAACTATCCTTCCCAGGCAAGTCAAGAGAAAATGGTCTGCCTAAACACAAAAGGATCAAAGCACAAAATAAAGAAATGCTGGAATATTGACAGCATGTTTTTTTATTCAGTCAGACAAGACCTTTTCCTCTATAGTTTTGGCATTGGGAAAAAGAATGAGCCTTTGGTCAAAGTTGGGATTCATTCTGTCTCCTTTCCAAATTTTAGAAAACTTTCTGATTGTTACAATGAGAGTACCATCCATGCAGGCAAAGCATATCTTGCCTCTTGAAAGAACAAAGGCTCAGAGAGTCCATAAAAATTGCTCATAAGTCTTCTTCGACATCAAAGGACTCTTACCAACAACATACAGATGACTTAGTGAAAGTAAATCGGGAACATATGGATTAAGATTCTCTTGAAATACGCATGGGTTTTGAAACTAGGTGAGGAGGAAACTGCTTAGGGCCAAAAGCATTTTGGATTTTCTAAATATATGTGTGTGGCTATCACCACTAACACCCTCGACCCACCCACACCGACACACGCACATACAAACATTCCCTCATTGCATGAACTAGAGACCTAGAAATGGTAAAACTTCTAGAGACCACACACCATGGGAGAGTCATAGATATTTACTCAAGTTTAGATTAATTCAACAAATGATTTTCTAATGTTTCAGAAAAGGGGAAAAGGAAAGGAAAAGTCAATTGGTGATTCAAGATAAACAACAACGGTCTTTTGATTTTGACTTCTAATTTCAGGAATAAACACGTATCTACTTAGTTGGCCTCAATTGTCTCATCTATAAAATGTAGGAAGTGGATTGAACGATCTCAGAAATGTTTGAAAACGCCTTCATGTTCTGACTAGTTTTTGTTTCATCTGCTACTCCCCCTTGCCCTTCCTTTTCTAATTTGGGCATAAGCAAATTTTATAGCTATAATAACAAGACCTGAAAGCTGAGCTTTAAAATATGCCACATGCAAGCCTGACCCCCAGAAAAATTCAAAGCAGGTGAAAATGAGTCTTGAGTATCCACCCACTGACTTTTTCTGCCCCTCCTCTCCACCTGGAACACTACCACAAAGCACCTCTGCCCTGATGCTCACCCCAGTAGCCTAAAGCAGCCCACTAGAGAACTCATATGAAGGGCTAAACTACAGCATACGATGATCTCATTCATAAAGAGGAAGTAATGTGGGGCTTTTTATAAAAAAAAAAATGATTAATCACAACCAAGAAACCTCAAGTTAAGTCTAAAATTACAAGACTAGAAACTAGAACGAGTGAGGTAAGGCATTTTATTACATATTTAAATCCTCATTAATAAAATGAAAGGAAAAAGTTTCTATCAGTATCATCAGTATCAGGTAGATTAAATATCTACTGAAGACTTCTTTCCAAAGCCAGTTTTCTCATTCATAATGTCCCTGCTATCCTGAACTTGAAACAATTCATTCTGGGAAAGCTTATTGGTCTTCTGATAGAAGAAGTAAGAATACTTATGTGCTAAAACTATTATTCAGCTGCTCTCTATCTCTATTGTGACTATGTGGTATGGTCACAGTTATTTCACAATCATTTTTTCCAGAGTGCATGTGAAGTAGACAATGATTGGGGTATGCATTTGAAATAGAGGTCTAAGTTCTCTCCAAGAGCCATTGATATCATCAGTCCTAAATACAGAACTTAGTTTTGAATAAATAACATAAGAGAACCCAGACACAGTGCTGACATCAAAACCTGTGATTCTACCAAGATGCATGACCTATAATGATTCTTCCCTTACACCTGAGAAAATTGCTTCTAACATATGAATCTCAACTGCTATGGAAGAAATTTCATGGTATAAATATCCTCATCTACTTGAAATAATCTTCTCTGTCACTTTGACCAGCCAGACCATGTTAGTGTCTCCCACTATATGCTCCCATAGCACCTCGTACTTCCTTACCATAACACTGAAAATTGTTAAGATCGGAGAGGGGAGAAATTCCAACTATCTTGTTCTCAATTGTATTTTCAGAGCCTAGACTGTACATGGCATAAATAATAAATATTTGCTGAACACATACATAAATGAATGAATTTTATTTCAGAACTCTGTTATCTAAATCAATACTGAATAACTTGCTCATTCTCTACTAAATCTACCCAACTCTGTCTCCCTACTTTGAAAACATCATAGTTGGTCCTTTTGTGCTTCAAAGAGCTTTTAAGGCATTTATTTCCTCCTCTCTATATTTGAGTTGAGAGCAGCATTAATTCTATTTCACAGAAGACAAGCCTGAGGAAAAATCTTCTATACCTGGCCCCCCAAAAAACAAATTTAATTCCTGAATAATAAGGGTGAAGATAAGCACTCAGGAAATCATCACTTTCAATTCCATTTCTAATTCTCTAGAAGAAAATGATCTTAAAATGCTCCTATGGAACCCAAGGACTTTGTGGGTGTGCTCTGTTGATGTGTTTTTGTAGACACACAAGCAAAATTAAAATCTGACAATGAAAATGCATTTAAAGAATCATTCAAAGTAAGAAACCACATTGCACGTGAAGAAGCATGCAGCATCGAGGTGATCCAGGTGGAGTTTATTAAAACCTGCTCTGTTGGCATTCCAATGCATGTTATGTCAGGAGCACAGAGCTGAATAATAAGATTAGTATCCTTATATGAAAAACATAATCCAGATAAAAATTTCAAATGTACATGAAGAATTATTTTGAAACCCTTGTTAACGTAATTCTTTACAAATCAGTTCTTGTTCATTTTTGAATAAGTGCATGGAGGAAAACGCAAGATATGTTTGTTACTTTGTAAAAACACTACACACAGACACAATAGAAAAAGAAAAATTTAAGCATTTAGACCCATTTTTGCCATTGCATCAATATGAAAAATGATGTGACATCTACAGAGTGCAAAAGAAATGGCAAAAAAGAAAACAAAATACACAGGAGCTATGGTTTCTATTTTTTAAAAGATTGCTAAAATATGTTAAATATGTGTTGAAAAGATGCTAGGGTATTTCAAAACAGAGCTGGACGAGCCACACAAATCAGTGTGTGCTCTTTACATTCCCTAGTTCGGGAATTATTTGTAATTATAGTGGCAGAGAGTAGCATAATTTACTTTTATACTAAACTTTATTAACTATTCTGGACCAAAACAAGACTATTTATTGTATGAATATTTCAAATGAGAATACATGTTTGTTCTTTTATAAAATAAATCTCATTAACTAAATATATTTCAAATACAATATGATTCCACTACCTGATAGCTTTCATAAGTAGAACAAGCTAAGTTTGGTATATTAGGGTTATGGTGTCATGATGCTCATAACTACAGATACACTGTTAGTAATGAAACAAGCTAAATCTTTGAACTTAATATGCTAAGCAAAATAAGTATGTAAACTTGAATGGTTGAAAATGTGAATGTCTGACAAAGGCAGGCACTGAATTACCTAAAATACATTAAATTATAATTTTAAACATCTTTTGGTGACATAAAGAATATTAGAAAAGGATTTCCCTACCAAAAAAAAAGTGAATATTTAGGTGAATGAGTATGAACGTCCTCAAAATTGGATGCTTACCAATGACAGTGTGAATTTTTATACAATTGTCATTGATTTAACTCCATGAAGTAGGAAAGCCTGGAGACATGTCAAAGCCCTAAGACTAGCTTCTACAAGATTTCTGTATTGTATTTCCCAAACTAATTTGACCACAGGACTCCTTTTTTTATGGAGCATTAAATAATTTCCACTAGAAATTTATCGTTTTGAAAACACTACAATCATATAGTACTCTAATGAATACCATAATATAAACATATATTATGTAGGTTTATATATATTTTATATTTAATATATTATACATGTTATATATATATTTCATACACATTATCTTATTTCAGTCTCAAAAAAACTGTATATTATCTCCATTGTACAAACAAGAAAATCTGAGATCTAGATAGGTTAATGGTTACTGCTAGACCCAGAAAGCAAACTCAAGCTTCTTCTGATCTTTGGACTCAAATTCTTAAGTAAATCTAACTACTTCTTTCAAAAAAAGTATTTTCAACTAATACATAAAAATTTAGGATATAGAGTAGTTTTTATCTTTTATCCATGAAGGCCCTTAAAAAGACCTTTTGTTCTATTAAAATGACCTATACCACATACAGTTCTATGAAAACTAGTAGATTTTATAAAGATTTTAGACAACTTTGAATTCTGTGGTTACTATAGAGACAGTGAAGCTTGTTGTCACTTTAATGTACTACACTGTCTATAGAATTACTGATAGGTACCTGAGATAGCCTCATAAATTTTAAACTTTTATGTGCCTTCTATATTTCACAGTATAGGATCGCAATTTATAATGATATGATGTATTATTATAGCAATTGTGAGCTAGCAGAGTCTAAATATATTTTAAAGATTTGTAGTCTCTAACTATACTGCAGGAAAAACAAAAAGTCTTCAAAAGTATATAGATTTATGATATGGGTTTTTTAAAGCAAATATTTATTGAGTATTTACTATGTACTGACCACTACTCTAATTTATAGATATTAATTCATCAGTACTCAGAATCCTCTGGGCTAAGTACCTTATTATCTACCCTATTTGACAAATAGGGACACAAAAAAAGTTAAGTAATTTGCCCAACTTGCACAGCTTTTGAGTTTTAATGTGAAGATCTGAACCCATGAAATCTGGCTTCACAGGCCATACTCATCTACATTGTAGCACAAGACGCCCTCAAAGAGACCATGCCATACTGACTTACCACAGAGCTGTTCCTCATATTGGCCCATTAAGAATTATCGATGTTAAAAAAAAGAATTACTAAGGTTTTAATTCTAATTTAATCATGGTAAAGAAAAGTATTTCCAAAATTTCTAAACAATCATTGTCAGATAAAAGATTATTTAAACTTGTGCCTCCATTTTGCATAATTCCTTCCAACAGACATGACCCAAAATCTTAGGTAGATTTTTAGTTTTCTAGGTTCTCTCTGATATTTTTTTCCTAGGGGATTCTTAAAATTGTCATTTCTGAAATAAAATCTTCATGTGAATAATTAGAAGTTGCATATGGAAAATGAGGGGGAGGGTAAGTTAATGAGCGAAAGACAGAGAGTATATAGATTCCCAAACTAAACTAGAAAATATTAGTAAGTTAGAATGCTATTTCTTGCTAAACTAAAGCAACGGACATTACTTTGAACAGAGATACATCTTCATTTGTTTAACAGATGTTCTCCTGAAAATTTATATGTTGATTTAAGATATGTGAAACTACATATTAACTAATATCACTTTTTTTGTTTGTTTTCCCATTGACCCAACCTTCAAAGGTGCTTTACTTCCTTTTTGATTGATCAAGTAGCCAACAAAACTTAAACCTGGAAGTAGAGTGGTAATCTTTTTTTTATAAATCAAAGAATCCTTTAAGAATAATGATTAACATCTTTAGTAGGACAAAGCAGGGAATAAGCAGAAACTTCTTGATGAGTATCCTATGGCCCTATAACACTGCATGTGAGGGAAAGGAGGCTGCTAATAAAGATGTTTAGGAAAAATAAATTCTTTCAAGAATATGGAAGGGAACACTGACTGAAAGACTCCAGACACCAATGAAAGGTTCATGACTCCAAGACTTCTCAATTAAACCTACATTAACATTGAGGTAAATAGGCATAACTGCAATAGAAAAAGCAATAAAGAGAAGCAACATGAATGCCAGGGTGGTGAGGTCAGTACCTATGCAGCGACATCATGCCAATAAATAACTTTGATATTATTATCAGTGATCACACTAGCATCCTACTAACTGGCGGTCCCATCCTACAACTGCCCATAGGTCTAATGAGTTACTCACCACAATCATCAAAAGCCAGAGAGAGACAGCTTGAGATATTATCTACTTCTCAGAAGTAGGGATGAAAGACGTAGTTCAGTTTTTACTTATATTGTTGATTTAAACTCTGCCTCTCTTTAATTAAAAAAAAGAAAATACCTAAATTGTCAAATAGTCATCTAAATATGTAGATAATAAAATATGATTACAAATATGAATAAGTTTTTGAGTATATGCATATGTGTATGACTTAATGTGACCTTTCAAGCTTAAAACATACTCTGTATATATGCACTTGAATATCTGTCTTCTTTTCATGTGGGCACAGGTGGGTATTCTTGTGGTTCTGAGAGCAGTGCAGATCCTTCAACTGACATCAAGAGGAACTCAGTCATTTCCTGATATAAGTTTTTAATCTCTTACCACCTGCCCAAAGGAAAGCAACTTATACTCACAAATATTAACACAAATGCTCGTAATCACATGGGTGTGTTTAAGAAGCCACAAATTAGCTGATGCTTTATTTTTTAAATCACTGCACTATTTTAAGTTTCAACTAGCCTAAGTCAAAATGATCAAACTATGAGGCAGACAAGTAACTGAAGGGTAAGATATATAGATATAGATGATAGATGATAGATATAGATATAAATATAGATATAGATATAGATGATATAGATATAGATATCATGACTCATTTGTTTGAGGTCTCTATGTCTGACATTAGTCATGGAAGGAGGATTAGACAATCATTCTCATTTTATGATATTAGTAGATCGGTCTTATAATATATGTAAATAAATAAATCATGGTTCCCACACTTGAGGAGCTTCCACTCCATATGCAGAAATAAAAACTTAGGTGAATCATTTTGGAAATGATTCAGTATCAAACAGAAGAGGCAGAACTTGACCTGGACCTTGAAGCTTGAGTCTAAACAAATAACTCAGAGGAAAATAACTTATTCATGATAAAGGAGCATACACTGGTGAGAATGAGCATGGAAATAAATAAATATGATCTATTATTATCAGCCCGTTTTGAAAGGAGAAATTAAATTTGGAGTCACATTTGGACCTGTAGTTAGATGAGATCAAATAAAAGCAAGCTGGAAACAAACAAGGAAGAATGAGGCCCTGCATGAGTGCCTCCAAACACATGACTAATATTCTCAGTTCATTTTTATTAACTGGCAGGAATATGGAACAAGGGAGTCGTATTGGCCCAGAGAATAAGTCAGGTCAATAATACCCAGAGATGATATTTGACTTGTCCCATGTCACACAGTAATTCAAAGATACAGCCAAAAGAATTTGGGTTTCCTAATTCTCATTCCACCACATTAAAATACCTCCATATTTATATCTATTACATTTATATTGATTTTTATGTGACAGTTTCCAAAACATTTTGACATGCATTATCTCATTTTCAGTGATAATCAATGAATAAACAGATGCACTAGCATTTAGAGAAGCAAAAAAAAGACAAAAAACAAAAAACAAAAAATCAGTTGCATTTCAAATCTACCTTAGGGTGATCCAAATTTAAAGAATGTGTTGTTTTAAATGCCACAGTTCAAGAACTGGGCAAGCTCAATATATATCAATGCAAATAAGTTAGATGCAGTGCAGATAGTTGCCATGGTAATCTCCATATGATGGATGGATGGATAGATTAAATTTTTGTTTTCAGTTTCTGAAAACAAAAATACCACACAGAGCAAAAATTGCTTAAATCATATCTAACAAAAAAGCTTTTTCCTAGTAAAACTCAAGATACATCACAAAGAGCCTTATATAGCCATGGATTCATCAATTAAAACTTTCACTTAGTTTTCTTCTTTTATGAATGGAAAGTGTAAATCAGAAAGTATAGTGGTTAAAAACCTAGACTCTGGAACCTGGAATTGTGGCTCTATCTTCTCTTGGCTGTGGGCCTTAAGGCAAGTTTCTCAACCTTGCTATGCCTCTGTTCCATTTATCAGATGGGCATATAACCGAACATACTTCCTAAGATTTCTGTGAGAATTGAATGAGTTGGTACATGTAAAGGTCTTACAAAAGAACTTGGCACATTGAACATCCGCAATAAATGTTAGTTTTATTATTGTATTCCTCGCTGTCTCTTGTCACTGTTCCATGTGTCTTAAAAGAATTTTTATTTTTTTGTTTTATTTTAATGTTGTAGCTATAGCAAGAGCTTTTTAGATTGGGGTATAGTTATGAATGTAGTCATCAGCAAGTAACAAAACAAAATATGTCCGGTGGTGACTAAAAGAAAAAAAAAATGTAGATTCTTTTTCTCAAGAAGAAGAAACCCAGAGGTAGGAGCCTGTTGGCATTGATTTGTGGATCGCTAAGGTCAGGGTCTGCATCTGTGCATCTCTTAATCTGTATTTAGAGCTGCTTTAGCTTCAGACATTCAAGGCAAACAGAAGGTAGAGAAAGGTGGCTCCAGCAACATCAGCCCCTTTTATTAGGAAAACAAAAATATTTCCAAAAGTTCCCAATAGTCCTCCACCCATGTCTCATAGGCCAGAACTCTGCAAATTGCCTCTCCTCCATCCCCAGCTACAAAGAGGCTGAGGAATCTTGTATTTAGCCAGGCATTCTGCCATCCCATTTAAAACTGGGATTTTGTTGGCAAAGACGAGGAGGAATGGATAGTGCTTGCACAGGTGCATGGGGGATCTTGAAGTATCTGATAAAAGAAATTCATTAGACAATACTCTCTTGAGCACTTTGAGAATAAAATCAACTGTGTAATGTCTAGGTAGTTTTAGCTACCAGTTAAAGCACACACTTTATCTTCTCTTCCTTTCTGCATTTATTCCCTCTGTACTTGGTATTCTCATTCTGCCTATAATCAAAATTTAGGAACTACTGTATGTGAGTGAATGCAGCCACATTGCCATGGAAGGCAATCACTGCTAGGTTGCTGTGGTGCCTCTGCAGGTGTATGTAAAGGTATCGGGAAAAAAAATCTAAAATACTCATAGTCGCCTATTGCTTTGCTCAGAATCCACACCTACTCTGTCTCCACAATGTACATAATCAAAAGATTGCAGGTGCTTAGCCTGATAGAAATGAGCCCGCTTCCCTCCAGACTACCACAATTCTCATTCAGGGGAGTTGCACAGTGGATGTGATGGAAGAAACCTCTTCTTAATTATGGAGATTTGTCGTTGGTGTTGGAGGTTGTTTTTTGTATTATTTACACTATTTTGTCTGGCGGTAATATTTCTGTCTGCCGGTGACAATTACATTGCTCTTGACTGGCGCAGATCAGCAGTTTGTGATAGCTCTGAAAAGCCAGTGTGCAGCACATGTCACTGGCAGACATATTAATGTTGGCGACGAGGAAAGCATGTGATGTAACACTATTAGATGGCACTAAGATAAAGGACCATCTTGAAGCCCATGAATAACCAAGAAGCAGCGAGGTGACAACTATCAATTATTTATTGCCCTTGTCCAGTATATTATTAACAGCTCCAGGAAAGCACACAGTCTTCCTTTCCTGTTCTCTCTCCCTCATGTTAATACTTGGCTCCTCAGTTTATTGGAGGTTACACCCTAAGGGAAACATTTTGTTTTCAGCTACCATTAGACAACCCAAGGAAAAAAGCAAAATGACCTCAAGGCAAACTACATTCAGCTTTTTCCCGCTACTAGAAAAGATGCATCGCCCTCCGCTCTCCACTGGTGGTTCCTCTTATGGCCTCCAAGTGCATCGCCCCCTCTTTGCTCTTCCTCCCTCAAGTCCAGAGGACTGCTGGTTTAACAGTGGTTCAACTTTGAGGGGAAAAGGTGATGTTCTATGATCAAATCTCACACATACACCTGTAATTAGGCCTTCGTTTCCTAGGGAGATGGTTATAGGTTTTTATATGCATTTCACTGCTGAGTAAGAAAGAGACTATTTTATATCTTAGTTTTTATGAAGCACAGAAAAGTTCTAAATAGGTATTAGGCTTCTTTCAGTTGCAAGTAATAGGCAATCTGTCTCAAAGTGATTTTAAACAATAAGCAAAATCACCTTGCCTATGCAGACACTCAGTAATATCAGGTATGCAGAGTCTTTTCGCCTCTCTTCAGTGCAATCCAGTGTTGGTTCCCTCCAAGGTTTTAAGATCAAACAATGCTCTATTTTTTTTTCATTTCTGTCCTGCAAGCAAGAGAGAGAACTTCTCCTCAACCAAGGAAAAAGAGGAACTGTCTCCAGAGCTGACTGAGTTCAAGGGGGTGATGGGCTCAACACTAAGAGATCCTAGGGGAATATCATATGCTGATTGGCTAAAGCTCGGTCTCCAGGACCACTCCATGGTAAAGAATACTAAGAATGTATTAACTGGTTTAGTCTCATCTGGGCCCACCCCTGGAGCTAGAGATGACATCAGGTACCCTATGACATGAGCTATTAGAAGTTTTGACAAAATCTAAGTTACATGGAAGAGAAAGGGACTAATCAACCAACAACATACCGTAGGTGAGATAAATGTTTATGAAGCAATTCAGAGTTCTTCGTAATTGAGTAGATATAAAAGAAATCCTTTTATTTACATAAAACATATTGCTTAATCCTAAGAAGTTATTCATTCTACAGATGTTATTGAAGATAAAGTTACTATCTATAGCCCAAATTTTCTATAGCTATATAATTATTACATATGTTTATTATGTGTCTTATGTCTAATGTTAAAGCTGCTACCATATTGGTACTACATGAATCTTTTATATAAAAACAGAGTTGTGAAAAAACCTTGAGAGGTCATTTGAATCCTGTCCTCAGGTAGATTTCATCTTCACTCTTGCTTGGGAATTTATTCATGTATTTACTCATTTGTTCATTCACCAAACTTACAAGGCGACTAGAACGTACATGATACTGTACTAGCACTCATTTGTTTTTAAACAGAATTCAATGAAGAACTATTTATTTTTCACTAATAAGTACCTACTAAGGTGCTAGATACTAAGGACATCATCACGGCCTTCAAGGAGATTACAGTCCTGGGAAGAAGACCTACAAATACGTGAAGGGTGCTACAGAAAAAGAGAAAATTTACCTCATCCTGGCAATAGGAAGGATGTGCCCAGGATCTTCCTAGACAACATTATAACTAAATTTAGTCTCAAAGAACTAGCCAAGTATAAAAGCAGGAACACTGGAACACAGAAAGCAGAAACTACAGGCACTTCAAGTTATAAAAATGAGACAGAGCAGCGGAAATGGAGGCCATATTGGAAGAGAGAGGCTGAAGCCTCCAATGGGGAGCTAAGGAGCTTTGACTCTCTTACCTGATAGCAGGGGGCACTGATGTACAGAGAAGCAGCTCGGTCTGTTTGGCACTTCAGGTAGACCATTCTGACAATTGTGTAGAAGATGGCATATAAGGGAGAATTTTATGAAGATTTTTTTGAAGATTTTTAAAAGACACTTGCTGTGAAAAAAATTAAAATGTAATATTTATTCAACAGCCACAAAATGTGAGACATTATGCTACTTTCACATAATAATCTTTATTATTTCACATATCATATTAATTATAAATCCTCATAACAATTCTGAGAGATAGTTTCAATAGGTTTTTAACAGGAGGAAACAGGCTATAGAGAGAGGAATGAAAAAAAGAACACAGTTTTCCCAGGATGACTGAGGTAGTAAATGTGATCACTATATTGAATGCTCAAGCAGTTATGAAAGCTGGATCTAATTTGGAAGAACAAAGACAAAATCAGGATTTGAAATGTGGTGTTCTGGGGTTCTTAGTTTAGTTTAATATTCTTCTATACATTATGTACCTTTAAGAATAATAAAATTAATAATAATGAGACACAGAGGTACCAAAGTTTCATTTTTGCCTCTTCATTATAACTAACATAATTCATTCACACTCTACTTAGTATATTTTCTTTATAGAAAGAATACTATAATAATGATAATAACAACAAATCAGAGCACATGCCATGTGCCAGGATGTCTGCTAAAATCCTAACATGCATTTATCTCCTGTTGATAACTATATCAACAACTTTAGGTAGGTATTATTCTTATCCTTCTGTTTACAGATAAACATACTCAAGTCAGGGATGTTTGGTAACTTGTTTGCCAAAGATCAGACAGGTATCAGTTGCATAGGTGAAATAAAAACTTTGTTAATGTGACTTCAGAACTCAGACTCTTAATGATTTCACTTTGCAGTTTCTTGATTACAGGCATTTTTTTGAGGATCTGCACTAAGTTTGCTGGTTGTAAGAAAGGATGCATAATTTCTAACTCTTTTGCCTGCAAGGTATGATTAACACATGGAAATAATTTTTAAAATAATATTAAACAGAGTATAATACAGTAATGAACAATGTAGTGTAGATTATCATAGCTTTAGGGTTTCAAAGAAGGATGAGATCAAAGCGGTTTGATGTAGTCAGGGTAAGTTTTGACAGATGTGAGCCTTGAATTAACTCTTTGAAGAATGATTAAGATTTCTCTAGATAAGTAAAAACAAAAGGGAAAAAAGGCATTATGTGATGAGAGAAAAACATTAAAGAAGACAAAGTTTTGTACTGCAATAATATTTTCCCTAAAGAACTGGTAAGAAACTTCTAGGAGATAACATGGAGATAAATCTAGGTGACCAGCGTGGCGATGACTCTTTGGATAAAACATCAAAAGCAGGATCTATAAAAGAAAAAACTGATAAGCTGGACTTAAAATTCTGTGCAATGAGAGATACTGTTAACAGAAAGAAAAGACAAGTCACAAACTGGGAGAAAATATTTGCAAAACGCTTATCTGATAAAGACCTTGTATCAAAAATATACAAAGAACTAACTCTTAAAACTCAACAGTAAGAAAACAACAACCCAATTTAAAAAATAAGCAAAATATCTGAATAGACTCCTGACCAAAGAAGATACAGATGGCAAATAAGCATATGGAAAAGCGTTCATTATCATATTCATTTGAGAATTGCAAACTAAACCTATTAGAATGGCTAAAATCCAAAACACTGACAACACCAAATGCTGACAAGGATATCAAACAACACGAACTCTCATTCATTGCTGGTGGGGATGCAAAATGGTGCAGCCACTTTGGCAGACAGCTTGGCAATTTCCTACTAAGCTAAACACAGGCTTACCATAAGATCCAGAAATCACACTCCTAAATGTTTACTCACACGAAGTGAAAACTATGTCCACACAAAAACCTGCACATAAATGTTTATAGCCATTTTGTGCATAACTGCCAAAACTTTGAAGAATCAGATGTCCTTCAATAGGTAAATGGATAAACAAACTGTGGTACATCCATACAATGGAATATTATTCAGTGCTAAAATGAAATGAGCTATCAAGCCATGAAATAAAAAAAATAAAAAAAAGGAGGAAACTTAAATGCATATTATTCAGTAAAAGAAGAAAGAAAAGGCTACATAGTGCATGACTTCAGCTCTACAACATTCTGGAAAAGGCAAAACTATGAAGACAGTAAAAAGATCAGTTGTTGCCAAAAGTTCACAGGGAAGGGGGAGGAATGAATAGGTGGAATACAGGGTATTTTTAGGGCAGAGAAACTATTCAGTATGATAATGTTATGGTGGATATTTGACATTATACATTTGTCAAAACCTATAGAATGTGCAACACAGAGAATAAACTCTAATGTAAATTATGAGCTTCAAGTGAATAATAATGTATCAATATCTAATTCAAGGTTGACAAATATATACTGTATTATGTCAATTATAACAAAAGCACCACACTAAGGCAAACTATTAATAATAGGAGAAACTGTGGAGGTGAAGGGAAATGGGAAAGGGTATATGGCAATTCCCTATACTTTATGAGCAATTTTTTGCAGACCCTTCATCATTAAACAGTACCTCAGCCTAATTCTGACATTAGCCTAGCATCAAATATTAACCTATACACACACAGTGTTAAGCAGGTTAAAACTGAAATTAAGCGGAATCAAAGATTCTTAGTTATATTCAATGGTAAATTTCAACAAAATATAAAGATTATGCATTACAAAACCAGAACTTTTTTTCTCATGGACTACCATCAAATGTATGTTTGTCATGATGGTAGTAAGCATGAGGAAGGGCTGGGGAAATACTCATGGGCTGGTAACATTATGTTATTACTAGATTTATCTATCTATGCATGCATATATATTATTCCATACTATTCTACATACTATATCATATATTTAATATGTATTATATACTTTATTATATTATGCTTGCTGTATATACATGTAAAATTATTTCTCTTGCATGTGAAATATCTCCAATTGGAACTAAGAACACAGAAAACAACAAAAATCTAGTTATGAAGACTCTTGTATGCATATATATATATCTCACCTTCTCTACCTGCTCTCCATTCTTGTAATACAGAATCTAGTGAGATTACTTGGCAGTATCTACTGGCTTCAGTTATGCCCTGTGAGAGTTTGTAAGCATTGGGAAACTCTTCAAAATTGAATGTCAGGTGAAAAGATTGATTCTCTCATGAAATGACTTACTGTGCCAGTCAATTACATTTAAAACATACATATATACACACACTCACAGATACATACACACAGAGAAAGGATTAGTTCCCTATCTTTTTCTCCAAATATCCCACAGCCTGTCTTGATAGTATCTTTTTACATGTCCTTCATTCCTAAGGAAAGGACCGTTGTTTCAGGCACTGGCTGGTAGTATAGCTTTTCTCATCCTAGTTTTTGATTCTCTAAAATATATTTCAATTTTCATCTCTGGAACTCAGTTACACTTAAAAAGTCCTAGAGGTAAATTATCTAATTTAAGGTTGACAAATAGTTTTTGTGAAGGTCCAGAGAGTTAATATTTTAGGCTTCATGGGCCATACAGTCTCTGTAACATTTAACACTACCACTGTAGCACAAAAGAGCCACAGACAATATATAAATGAATGGGCATAGCAGTGTTTCGATAAAATTGTATTTACAAAAACATGGTAGGCTGGATTCATTCCACAGGCTATAGTTTGCTTACACCTGATCTGATCTAATATTTGTTTTCTAAAAAGATAAAAGGGCTCCATGGATCCTTGTGTTAGTAATTGCGGTCGATTGTTACTCCTTTCTATATCATTCTAGAGAATCATTCTTCTCTATATCTGTCCCATGTATACTCCTTTCTCACAATGATTTTTCTGAGCCAAGTGACTTGTTTGACCAATGAGATATCAGCAAACACAATGAAAGCAGAAGCTAGATAAAAGCTTGTGTACTGGGGCTTACCTTCTCTGCTTACTTAGCTACCACTATACGAAGAAGGCTAGACTAGCCTTCCAGGGGATGAGAGAGTATGCAGAGAGCAGTGTGAGCTGCCCCAGCTATGCGCCAAATACAGGATTGAACCTAGCCCAACATTTGGTAGTATATAAAGCCAAGACTCTCAGCTGAGTCCAGCCCTAGTTGCCAACCCACAGAATCATAAGCAAAGAAATGGTTGTTGTTTGAAACCATTATGTTTTGGATTCAACTGATGGATAGTCACAGGTAAATGATATAAAGGCAAAAAAAACAAAAAACCCCAAACACTCACTCTCAAATATAGCTGCTCTGTCAGTGTAACCAGAACAAAAAATGAATGTGCTATGTATTGAACATGTGAACTTGTGGCTTTCTTAACAGTTAGTTCAGATGATTCTAAGTTTCTGAATTGTTGTAACAGCCAGTTGGAATTGCTATGAGAAATAGCTAAGATTCACTGAGAAATTCATAACAAACCTCTATTTTCCTTGATTAAAAAAGGCTCCATGATGATGATTCACAGAAAAACTAATAGAAATAGCTAGTATGTAATAGCCCTGACTGGGATTCTTACAAATGATTTTCCTTTGGAAAAGTACCAAAATCCAAAATCCAAGTGGAGTTTTATTTAACAAGCTAATTGTCATGCTAAGTGGTTAATGCATTAATCATCAGATTAATATATATCGTGTCCCGCATCCTAGCTTTTTTTATGCCATTCTCAAAACTGTTATAGTCTTAATAAGCTCAGTATTGTCAATATATCTTTAAGAGACAACAAAAATTCAATTTCATGATTATTGATCACATAATTTTATAACGTTCTTAATAATAAGTCTGGTAATATATACAGCCAAGAAAACCATGGAGCACATATGCTTCACATATAAAGTTTCATTAAAGGAGATTCAGAGGGTAAATTAAAATTTTCTCAGCCTGTAAACACAAGCAAAGGCTCTTAAAAGGAAAAATGATTTTCTATAACTGATTGACAGGGGTCTACAGCAGGACTAAAAGGTTACCAGTTAGAATTAGTGAAATATACTCATTAATGGATTATAGGTTTTTAAGTAGTGAAGTATTTGGGTTGAAGCATCTGCATTTGAGCTGAATTTTCTGACATCATATTTTCATAGATGCATTGGGTAGGCTATAAATTATACTGCAACATGTTTGTGGAAAATGGAGCATGTCATCATAGGTCATATGTTCCCTCATCTGTAGAATACTTGGCTCATGAATAATCCTACAATACGTGATGCTTACTTTTTTACTAATTAAAAAACACTGAATATACTCTAAAATATTCTAGGGGAAGAGGTCCTGGGAACAGATTCGGACTGTCTAAGAAACAGAGAAGTACAAAGATATAATTTGATAAGTTTCAAAAAGGATTTTGGGAGAAGTTGATAAAAAGGCAGACTAATTAAGGAATTATAGGTGGGAATGGGAGCCTCGAGAGGCTATGTCACCACACCTGAAGATCAGAACTAGTGTCATTTCTGGAATAGAGAGCATGAGACCTGTTATAGGAAAAAAGACTCTCTATTAAAGGTGCGAGAACACAGCTGGAGGGCTGGATCTAGATTCCCCAGGCCTCTTGCCACAATGACCTGGCTTTTTCAACCACTGGCAATCCTGTGTTGGAGAGGTAGTAAGGTATAATGAAATAAAGAAGCAAAGCATGATCTTTCAACCACTAAGACATCATATACTCTAGCTCTCACATTTGCTAATGGTGCTGCCTTGAGAAAAATAAAATGTATATAGATAGTATTAAATGAATTCTTTTACGAGAAGAATCCTAGTAAGATATCTGGCATTTAGGAAATCCTCAACAAATGTTCGTTTTCTTTCTCTTCTATTTTTCTTGCCTCTGGCAAAAAGGAGTCACATGCTATGACTCTGGCTAAGTCAATTAATCTTCTCGTGCCTCAGCCTCCTTTTCTGTAAAATGGATGGAATCATTTAGTCAGTTTTTAAGGCTGTTTTCATCTGTAAATCCATAAATCGTGAAAGGATATCACAAGTGTTCATAATAGCTCTTTGGTTTACATAAATATATATGCAAAGTATAAACACAGTCCTCACTGTGATTCTAACATGATGTGTTAATTGTTCTTTTAAATTCTAGCAATTATTAAAGAATAGAAATTTGCAAACCACATTTGGAGTTGATGAGGTCCAGTGAACACATTCTCACAGTACTTACATGTAGTATTTTGAGTATTTTATAGCTCCCCGCTCCTCCCCCGCCGCCACTGCCACCACCACCACCAAAGTTGCTTTACCAGTTAGTTAATTCTCTCTGGGAAAGACAGATTAAGTGTTATTAGCCTCCTGACCATTTCGACTGGGGGCAATTGAGCTGAGCATTTGTCCCAGATTCCTGAAGGAGGTAATGTCAGAGCCAGGTTTAGCACACAGAGGTCCTCCAGTGCCCAAATCTGTGCTCACTCCACACTTCTCAGCCAAAGCAAGGATTGTGTCTGGTGCCAAATTATGCAGAGCAGTGCTTTCATTTTTTATTATTTACAGATTTCAAGGATGTGAAGAATGATTAAATGTAAGTTCTAAGAAATATAAAAAGATATGGAAAAGACTCGGGGGGACTTCAGTGAAAAATATATGCTGCCATTATTCAAGTTTCTATTCTTATCATAGAGAAAAATACAAGCTAAATTTGGGAGTAATAATACTGTGGAAATAAAGTACTGCTGCTGAATAATGAAAGAAGTGTATAAATCGGAGACCACTACTGCAGGATGATGTGTATTTCCTGTTTGTGAATACTCATGCCCTCATTATGGGGCAATTCACTTACCAGTTACTGAGTATGTGATTTCATTCTTATCTGCTTTCCTAATTACTTCATGGATTTCAGATTGTGTAAAAATAACCAGTTAGCATCTGTTAGGCAAGGAATTGATTTTGGCCGATCTCACATTCATTTGTAGTCACATTTACAGACTAGAAACTTCCTCCCAGGTCTGTGCTCATACAGAAGCAGGGAAAGCCTGAGGTACTAGAGAGTCAGAAAACGTAAATCCCTCCCAGAGGTCTTAGTTTTCTCATGGTATATTGTTTGTTTGTTTGTCTGTCTGTTTACTCTGGGCAGTAGAAGCTATTCAGCCCAGATGCATTAGTCTACCTGTAGCCAGTGTTAGGTTTCAGATTTTCTGGAAAACTTTCTAACCAATGGCAACTTGAGAGGCTAAACCAAATGTCTTTAAGCCTTTTTATTCAATGTATGATCCAAGAACCAGCAGCATCGATATTACCTGGGAGCTTTCAGATATACAGAATCTGAGATCTCACCAAAACCTACTGAATCAGCAGCACCTGCATTTGAGCAAGAATCCCAAGGATTCTCCAGCTAGTTAAAGTTTGAGAAGCACTTAAAAATTTTCTGGGTCAAGATTACAGGTGTGTGGGAGAATCACTGACCACAGTCCTGGAAGGGAATAGCTTTCGCTCTATGATTAAGATCAATAGCAATTCATCTCCAAAATAAAGTGATTTTTTTTAAGGTCCTAAGTCATTCTAAGAGGCCTCAGGGAACAGCTATGGCTTTTCTCCTTTAAGTACTCCTTTCCCTTCCAACTTTCTTTTGATAACAGAACTCTTCTTTCCCTCTTTTTTTTCATTCATTTCATGTGGGAGAAGAGGAGTTGCCTTGATAATTAGATAAAGAGAGATCATTGTGGCGACGTTGTATCAGCCCCTGAATCCAGCCATGTCTACTGATGACTCCTTTGTGCTTTATGGTTTTGTATGACAAAAGATTTCTCTTTTTTCTTACCTAGTTTAAATTGGGTTTCTGTAATTCACAAATGAAAAAATTCTGACAATTATAGCAGCTCATCAGTTTTACTTTTCACTGATATCTAGGCATTTGATAAAAAGTTCCAGCATAACAGTGAGGTGTAAAAAAATAACAAGAGATACTTTTAAAGCCTTTCAAAATATTCAGAGTAATAAAAGGAAATGTTATGTCTATGAAACAATAACCATATGCTATGTAAAACACAAAAGCAGAAATACTGTGAGAACAAGAAAGAGTAATTAAAATATGCTAACCAAAATAAACATGTTAATGTTATCAGTGTTGGAAAACAAAGATGAGAAAAATCTCAGATAGTAAAATAAAAAGGCAAAGCTAGGAATACTGGAGAATTTTCAGAAATTGGAGAATTAATTCAGTTTTTACCTTCTTGTTAAGAGTAGTTCCAAAAAGAGAAAAAAAGACAAAGGGCTAAAAACCCAAATAATATAAGAAAATTTCCAAAAATAGAAGGACATGCATTTCAAATCATACAGGTCCACTGAAAGCCCAGAACAATGAATGAAAAATATATTAAAGTACATCATTATGAAATTTCAGAACATCACGGGTAAAGAGAAAATTATAAAAGACTTCATATAGAAAAAGAAATTGAGAACAGACTCTCATAAAACCTAATAAAAGCAATAAAATTTATAAGATGATAAAGCTATATTTTCAAAATTCTAAGGGAAAATTATTTTAGGCCCAGAATTCTCTACCTAGCTATAGTAACAATCAACATTTTTAGATATGCAAAAACTAATAACAATAATTTCAGTTCACCTTCAGTTCACCTAGAAAGCTCCTAAGGGATATGCTACAGAATATGGGGAAATTATCTATATGAAAATAGGGATTGTAACATGGGAGGGTAGAAAAAAGTGTCCCAGAATGACAGCTGCCCTTTTGACAAAAGGAGAAAGTAAAAGACTAGATTAAATTGGAAAGATATCAAAGGAGGGTTCTTGGGGGAAAATTTTTAACCAATTTATTGTTTAATGTTTTGTTACGTAGAAATAGTTTTAGCATTGCAACAGAACTACTGGACTATTGGAAAAAATAACAACAGATTCATAGAAAACTAAACAAATGAATGTTTGAGTAAATTTGTTAACTATAGAAAAAACAATGTACCCTAAAATAAAAGTCACATTATATTACTTGGCTCTGCAATATAACATTCTAATATATTTTAATATTTACAAGGTAATATTCTAACTGCTAACAACTAATTTAACCAAAAATTGTGATAGAAGACTCTAATGGGTCAATGGAAACAGGAAAATTAGAAGAATAATGGAGAGAAATAAATACTAAACTATTTTATCAAAAAGTTAATATATAGTATCCAAATGATGATTCAGGAAATAGCAATGCATATCTGTTATTTAGAAATAGCTAAGTGAAGAAAAGAAGAAACAGTCATTGAGGGTATAAAGAAGGATGGAAGTAAAGGACTGCTTATTTCTCTTCATGTCTTTTTTAAATATTTGCTTTAAAACTATGTGCTTATTACTCTAGTAAAAAAAAAACTTTAAATATACTTCAAAAGTAGGCAGCCTGGAGGAAGAATAGTGAGAAACTTCTTTTAAAGCAGCGAGGCAGGAGAGATCTGTTGTAAGCAGTGTGGCCTCTGCACAGGCCCAGAGCAGAATCCTGAAAGGCGCATCCTTTTCAAGGGAAAGCTAACTAGAGATGCTGTGCCAGGAGTGGAAGCTGCCCCCACAGTAAAAAAGCAAAAGGCTACCAAATTTCAAGGAACCTCAGTAGACCTGAGCAGTGAGGATTTCAGAAAGGACACACAAAAAAAAAAGCAGTGTATTTGACCAAACTCAAACTCTGAAGTTTACTCTTAAAACTCTGTACAGAAATTACGAAAGCCAAACTGCCAGGGTGGAGTAATAGTGGAAAGAGTTTGTTTAATGAGAGAAGCAGATGAAGCAATAAAAGTCTTTTGGACATGGGTGAAAGCTGAGAATTCAAAGGAACTGGACAAAAAATAAAGGGAAAGAATAACAAAGGAACAGAGTGACTATACTGGTGCTTGAAAATTGTGAAGGTTTACACTACACACAACATTCCAGGTAAGCTAGTATCATGTCTGAAGACTTAAATCCCAAGATTGTCATTTACTGTGTGACCCCGAGCAGTTCAATTCACTTATCATGGCTCAGTTTACAATCTGTAAAATGAGGATAATATCTACTTCATGGTGTTAATAGGAACACAATATTAAAATTATTTTAATAGATATGAGCACTTAAATGGTAAATTTCCATGACAAAAGTTCCCATGTGAAAGGGAAATCCCAGGAGAATCATGGAGAAAAGTTTAATGCGGTGAGAGCAGACAGGTAAAGAAGCAGCTCATGGTTTGGCTATCAATCTTCTCTGGAAAGAATTCATGTCAAGGCCTTCATCTGTTAGAACATCCCAAGTCTGATCCATTCTGATTTGATTCTGGCATTTGTGATTGACAAGAACGATACCCTTTTACCATAATCTAGAATTTTTAAAAAATTTATCAAGATTTAAAAATATTTTT
The DNA here is from genome assembly GCF_902729225.1 of Pteropus medius. NCBI lineage: Eukaryota > Metazoa > Chordata > Mammalia > Chiroptera > Pteropodidae > Pteropus > Pteropus medius. The sequence goes on from NW_024340692.1 coordinate 26,053,542, forward strand.
AATGGCACAATAATTTTTGCAAAGGTGAGTATTTATACGATGGAAAAATCCAGAAACAAAATAGAAATACAATTTTAGAGAAAATCACAACTACATGCCAGAGAGGTCGTTAAGTAATTTGTGACAAAAAGCCTCTTTTCCTGTTATGAATTTTATTTTGTTTTGCAACAACCGGTTTCCCTCATTCTGACTTTCATCGCTTGGGCTATATATTTGAAATTTATGATTTTCTGTTTTATTAGTCTCTCATTGCATTGTACTAAAGCAGTTTAGAATGTGAGAATAAAAAAACAAACTTCAACACGATAATGCAACTAACTACTGACATTTAATTCCCTGTAGTTTAAAAGGGGTCAGGAACAGTAATCCCTCTGCATTTCGATGGATATTTCCACCTGGCTTGAATGATAATAGTTATTAAAACTGTCTTACTCTTTCAGATACTTATCAGAAAAAAAAAAATTTTAAGATGATAAATTGAATTCATTATGTAATTTTTCAATGAGAAAACCATAAGTTTCTGTTTAAAAAAAAATTTTTTTTGTAAAACCTTAAATCATCATTGGAATATATATCCTCCCTCCCTCAACTCCTTAGATTTTTAGCTTTGTTTTATGATTCCGCAACTTCACACAACACTGGTAAAATCAGGTGAGTTGAATTATTTTATTAACCAAAACTGTCATCCGGTGAAAAAAATAAAGTAAAATGATAAGCCAGAAGATATTACATGCAAGAGTTTAAATGGATATTTAAATTGCACTTGCAGCCACATTTTTTATCCCTTTGGGGAATTTTCTTTCTTTTCTTCTTCTTCATTATTTTTTTTTTTTTTTTTTTAATTCTAAGAAGCAGAAAAAGCCTGACTTTATCTCAGGGGCTTTGTAGGCCACAATGAATGGGCTGCATTTAGGAAAACTGGCATTTGTTGTCTTGAATTTCTCATGAAAAGACAGAGATTCCTGACTAGAAATCACCCATTAATGCTACCCCTATTTATTTGTTCCGCCTGGGGTTTCAAGTTCATTTTCAGTCTGAAATCCTAAACTAATGCTTCCCTCAGTTTCACATTTACAAATGAAATTCAACGAACATTAGTTTTTTAAAAACGATTGAGAAAACCAACAATAAGTGGATCCCATACTACTTCTCAAATTGCATAAAACCTAGGATTTGGAAACGTCTAATAAACGCAATAAAGACAAACATCTAAGGACGTCCTATATATCAAATTTATCATTAAAACCATCCACCCCATGACTAAGTAACATGATTTACCTAACATTAAACCTGAGTGATATTTCTAGTGGACTTTTTTCTTTTAAAGTAGGCTCTGCAATGCATGAAAAATAATCCTCCAAGTTCCCATCATAAATATAATTGCTTTTTGGTAGAAGGCTTAACAGATATTCTTTTCAAATAGGCTACTGAGTTGGCAGACCAGGACTCTGAGTTCCATTTTTGATGGTTCCTGTGCTCCTTCCAGAACCTTGCTTAGAATACCTGATGACCCTGTTGATTAACTGTTAAAGAAAAAACCATAATTCTCTAAGTTAATCCCCCCGCAAAAAAGCTAAAATCAAATATGTTTCTAGTTTGTAATGTGACAAACCTGTAACAACATGCAGATCAAAATATAAATACCTCACATTAAGTTTTGTGTGATTTCCCACCTGCCTTGCTGTGCTTTCGATAGAAAATTCTAAAGTTGTTAGGAACAGCAATTATTTGGAAAGACATTCGCCAGGCAAACTTTTCATCATTTTTTATGCTACACCCCTTGAGCTAGGAGATTTCAGAAATGCCATTACTCATTTAAATAGTGTTTTTTTTTTTTAAGCCCATAATATGCAGTGCCCTTGTACTCTCTTCTGACAAGCCACTGACAGGACACACCTTGACCGTGCCGGATACTTAGGGCACTCTGCCATCTGAGAGAATTATTAGCACACTATTTCACTGCAGACAGTTATACTGAGAACTCTTCACACAAAGACTGGATTCCAGATTTTGATCTAGACAGATATAGCCTATTGGTTTCAAGCTATGCCAGCAGCAGGTTGTGTCTTTAAAGAATTTTTGTTTGGGTTGTTGTCGCTGAAATATAATTCATATACCATAAAATTCATCCTGTTAAAGTCTACCGTCTAGTGGGCTTTAGTATTTTTATAAAGTCATGCAAACACTACTAATATCTAATTCAAGAACATTATCATCACCCTAAAAAGAAACCTCTATAAGCATTAGCTGTCTTTCTTCATTCCTCTTCCTCCTCAGCCCCTGAAAATCACTAATATACTTGCCTCCTCTATTAATGTATATATCTTGGACATTTCACATAAAAGGAATCATATAATATCTGGCCTTTTGACTGGGTTCTTTCACTTAGCATAATGTTTACAAGACTTATCTAAGTTGTAGCATATGTTGGTACTTCATTTGTTTTCATGGCTGAATAATATTCCATTTTATGAAAAAAAAACATTTTATTTATACATTCTTTAGTTGATGGACAATTGGGTTATTTCCACTTTTTGGCTATTATGAATAATGCTGCTATAAACACTTGTGTACAGGTTTTTGTATAGACATACATTTTCAACTAACGGGTATATACCTAAAAGTGAAATTACTGTGTCAAATAATAACTTTATGTTTAACATTTTCATGAATGGCCAGACTGTTTTACAAAGCAAGTGCACCATTTTACATTCCCACCAGCAACACATAAGGGCTTCACTTTGTGCATATCCTTGCCAACACCTGTTATTATCTATCTTTTTTGTTATAACCATCCCAGTGGCTGCAAAATGCTATCACATTGTGGTTTTGATTTACATTTCCCTGATGACTACTGCTGATGAGTGTCTTTTCATGTGATTGCTGGCCAGCTGTATACTGGCATTTGTAGTATCTTCATTGAAAATATGTGTATTCAGTGACTTTGACCATTTTTTAATTGAGTTATTTATCTTTTTATTGTTGAGTCATAAGAATTCTTTATATATTCTATACAAGTCCCTTGCCAAATATGTGTCTTGCAACTATTTTCTCCCACTCTATGGCCATCTCTTGACTTTCTTGATAGTGTTCATTGAAGCTCAAAACTTTTCATTTTGATGAAGCCCAATCGATCTATTCTTTCTTTTATTATTTGTGTGTTTGGTGTCATATCTAAGAAACCATTACCTAATTCAGAGTCAGAGATATTTATGTTTATGTTTTCTTCTAAAAGTTTTATAATTTTGGCTCTTACATTTAGGTATTTGACCCACTTTAAAGTTATTTTTTGTATATGGTACAAGGTAGGTACTCAACTTCATACTTTTTTGCAGTACCATTTGTTGAAAATAATAATTTTCCATTGAATTGTCCTGGCACCCTTATCAAAAATCAATTGACCACAAATATAAGAGTTTATTTCTGGACTGTCAGTTCTACTCCATTCCTCTGTATGTCTATCCTTATGCCAGTATTATTACCTATTCTTGATTTCTATAGCTTTGTAGTGAGTCTTCCAACTTTGTACTTCTTTTTCAAGATTGTGTTAGCTACACTTAGTCCTTTCATTTTCATATAAAGTTTACGATCTGCTGTCAACTTCTACCAAAAAAAAAAAAAAAAAAAAGCCAAGATTTTGACAGAGATTGCATTGAATCTACAGATGAATTCCAGGACTATTTCCATCTTAGAAGTACTAGGTCGTTGATTCATGAACATGGATCTTTCATTTTATTTGGGTCTTCTTTAATTTCTTAAAATGATGTTACAAATATTTGATGTACAAGTCTTAAACATTTTTGTTACATTTATTCCTAAATATTTTATTCTTTTTGATGCTATTGTAAATGGAATTATTTTGTAATTTTATTTTCAGATTGTTCATAGCCAGTGTATAAAATAATTTTGTATTTGATCTTGCATCCTAAACCTTTTCTGTACTCATTTATTAGCATGAATAGTTTTCTCGTGGATTCCTTAGGACTTTCTAGATTCAAGATATGTCACCTCTGAACAAAGATAGCTTTACTTCCTTTCTAATCATGATGAGTTTTATTACTTTTTTTCATCTAATTTGTCTGGCTAGAAACTCAGGTAAAATGCTGCATAAACGTGGTAAAAGTAAATATTCTTGTCTTGTTCCAGACTTTAGAGGAAAACCTTCAGTCTTTCACCATTAAGAATGATATTAGTTGTGGACTTTTTTTAGATGCTCTTTATTACTTGAGGACGTTCGCTTCTAACTCTACTTTTTAAAATTGTTTTATCATGAAAGGATGCTGAATTTTCTCAAATGCTTTTTTCTGTATCTATTGCGATGATCATGTGGATTTTGTCCTTTATTCTATTAATATGGTATACTACATAGATTGATTTTCATAAATTGAACCAACTTTGCATTTCTGGGATAAATGTCACTTGGTAAAGGTATATAACTTCTCAAATATGCTGTTGGATTCAGTGGATAGTATTGTATTGAGGATTTTTTGCATTTATATTAGTAAAAGACATTGTCTGTAGTTTTCTTGGTAAGTATTTTAAAACAATACTGGCTTCACAGAATAGGGAACTGTCACTTCTGTTTTTTGGAAGAGTGTAAGAACTGATATTAATCCTCATATTTGATAGAATTCATCAGTGAAGTCATCTGAACAAGGATTTTCTTTTGTGGGATTTTTTTTTTTACTATAATTATTATTTTAATTATTAATTAAATCTCTTCACTTGTAATAAGTCTATTCATACTTTCTATGTCAGTTTTGGTAGTTTGTGTCTTCCTAGAAATTTGTCCATTTTTTTCTAAGTTATCTAGTTTTTAGCATACACTTATTCATAGTATTATACTTTTTCTTTCATCCTTTATTTTAGTAATTTGAGTCTTTTCTCTTTTTCTTGCCAGTCTAGCCAAAAGTTTGCCCATTTTTAAAAATCTTTTCAAAGAGCCAATTTTTAATTATGTTCCATGTATTATTTTTCTACTATCCATTTCATTTTTCTTTATTATTTCTTTCCATCTGCTTATTTTGGGTTTATTTTAATCTTTTTATCTAGTTTCGTAAGGTGAAAGTTTAGGTTACTGAAATGAGATTTTTTTTTAATGTAGGCATTTACAGCTATAAATTTCCCTGCGTCCTCTAAGTTTAGTATGTTGTTTTTTTCACTCTCATTAATTTCAACAAATTTTCCAATTTCTCTTGTGACTTCTTTAACCCACTGGTTACTTAGAAGCATGTTGTTTAATTTCCACATATTTGTAAATTTCCTTACTGATTTCTAATTTCATTCTATTGTGGTTGCTGAACATACTGTGTATGATTTCAATCCTGTAAAGTTTATTGAAATTTGTTTATGACCTCAGATATGGTCTTTCCTAAAGAATGCTCCCTGTACACTTGCTATTGTTAGGTGAGTATTCTATAAATGTTTGGTAGATCTAGTTGACTTATAGTGTTATTCAGGTTAATTTATAGTGTTATTCAGGTCCTTAACACTTTGTTGATCCTCTGTCTAATTGTTCTCGCTATTATTGAAAGTGGTATAATAAAGTATCCAACTATTATTGTTGAACTATTTCACTCTTCAATTCTGTCAGTTTTTGTTCCATTTATTTGGGGGTATTCTTATTAGGTGCATAAATGTTTATAACTATGATTGCTTCCTAGTGATAGACTTTTTAATCATTATAAATTATTTTTTTTATTTTTAGTTATAATTTTTGTCTTGAAGTCTATTTTGTCTGGTTTTACTATAGCCACTTCAGCTCTCTTTTGGTTACTGTTTTCATAGTATATCATTTTATATCCTCTTATTTTCAACCTATTTGTGTCTTTGAATCTAAAGGATGTCTCTAATATATGGCATATTCCCTTGCCATATGTTATATTTTTTCTGAGTTATTTTTTAATGGTTGCCCTGGGGATTAATATCAACTTAATTTTAATAGTTCACTCAGATTTTAATCCTTTATTAATACATTACTTCTCCCTCTTTTGTGCCATTGTCATAAAAATTACATCTTTATACATTGTATGACCATCAACACAAATTATTAAGTATGTTTTATACAGTTATTTTAAAAATCATATGGAAAAAAGTCACAAACAAAAAATACATTTACACTCTTTTATATTTACTTATATAGTTACATTTACTGGTACTCTTTGTTTCTTCATGTGTATTCAAGTTATTGCATAAGATCCTTTCATTTCAGCATGAAAGATTCCCTTTAGTATTTCATGTACGTCAGGTCTGTTAGTGACTAATTCTCTCCATTTTTTTCTTATCCGGGAATGTTTTAATTTCTCATTCATTTCGAAGGATAGTTTTATAAGACACAGAATTCTTGGTTGATCATCTTTGAGTATTCTGAATATGACATCCCACTGCCTTCAGTGGTTTGTTGAAAACTCAGCTCTCAATCTTATTGGAAAGCCTTTATACATAATGAGTCATTTCCCTTTTGCTGCTTTCAAGATTTCCTCTTTATCTCTGTCTTTCTATAGTTTGATTATATTGTGTCTAGGTGTGAATCTTTTTGCGGGTAATCTACTTGGTGTTTGTTGAACTTCCTGGGTGGATGTATTAAATTTTTTTCATCAAATTTGGAAATTTATTCAACCGTTATTTAATAGTAGCTTTAATAGCTGCTGCCAAATAGTTAGTTGTCCCAAGTAGTCAAACCAATTTACATTCCCACCAGCAGTATATGAAAGCTTCAGTAGTTCTACATACTATCTAAAACTTGGTATGGTTAGTCTTTTTCATTTTAGCCATTCTGGTAGGCATACATGAGTATCTCACTGGGGTTTTAATTTGCATTTCTCCGATAAGAAATGATGCTGAGTGCTTTTTATGTGCTTATTGGCTTTTTTTTGGGGGGGGGTCTGCTTTGACCTCTATTTTCACTACAAAATATCTTAATTCTACAAATATTATTGCAACTCTGCTATCTACCCGTTACAGATATTAAGTACTCTCCCCTCAAAGAACTCACCACCTAAAGTGAGATGTGTATAAATAACTATATGGCTAAAATCTAGGGTGATAAGTATAATGATATAGGCAGAGGAGAGACATGTAATCTAACTGTATAGACTGAGAAAGCCTTCCTAAAGGAAGTAACTCTTAAACTAAGACTTAAAAGATAGAAAGGAGTTAGCCAGATGGACAAGTTGTAGGAAAAAAGAGTAGGAAAGGATATTTCAGGACAAGAGAACCAGAAACAGAAAGGAAAGTCTCCTTGCCTTTGGGTCATCTTGGTTCCTTGATTTAAAAAAAAAAAAAAAAAAAAATTTTTTAAAATTTAAAAAATAAATAAAACATTCCTAATATCAGGGAATGAAAACTGAGTCTGGCAATATCAGACATTCAATGCCAGACAATTAAAGGGCATCAAGGAGTTAATAATGGTTTAGAGAAGTCATATCCAAGGAGAATCCCCCATTCAACTCTATCATGGTTAATTATAGTAGAACGATCTTAGCTCTACAAAAATTAGAATTCAGCAGAGTTAGAAAATGGAGAAAGCAACATGATGTGCTTTGAAAAAAAAGAGAAAGAATAATCTTTCACCTTAGTGTTTTAATGTTATATATCACCATTGTTAATTACTGTTATTATTGCAGCAGTTACCACTATGGTGTCTGTGCCATGTACCAGAAAGTGTGTGAAGCACTCTACACATGGCCATATGAAGTGGGTACTATTTTATCCTCATTTTACAGATTATAAAACTAAAGTCATAAGAAAGTTGTTCGATGTCGCACAATTAGAAAGAAGAGACAAAATTTGAGTGCAATCTGATTCCAGAGCCAATATTTTAATATTGAAATCTTTTGAACTACAGCTGGATGCTCTTTAGCACATGATCATTATTTTTCTCATTCCAATTATTTGAACCCCGGAATAAGAGAGCTATTTATATGTTTGTGGCAGAGACTTTCCATTTTTAGCCAGATTGTTTATTGAATATATTTCATACTTGCTTCTGATCCTAGGATATAACATCACCTTACAAATCTCACCTTAATGATGTCTCTACTTGGTCTAATATAAATTTCTTCTTCAACCTCCTACTGCTTTCAGTTGGGAGAATTATTATATTCTTCAGATATGTTCTTAGGCCCACTGCTACATTAATAAAGGCAACATAAATAATTAACTTGATTTATTTTGCTGGTTTGTATTTTTTTGACATTTTAATAGCCTAAGCAAATTATAAAGGAAGTATTTGACATAAGTGAATATATAATGCTTTAAGAATAAAAAAATTAATAAGAACATTAATAGTTAGCATATTAAGTTTATGGGTCTCAGCTTCACATCCCATTCTTCCTGGCCAAAAACATAGAAGAGGAGAGGAGAGGAGAGAAATTAGTTTCTCAGGTGTGTGTGTGTGTGTGTGTGTGTGTGTGTGTCTTGTAGCGTGTGTGTGTGTTAGCATTGTTATATCAGAATGTCTATCTGTACAATTAGTCGAATTTCCCAATAAGGCTGCTATTTTAGCACTTATTAGGAAGAAGAGGAAAAGATGGAGAAACATGGAATTTATATTAATTTAACTCCTATAAGACTAAAAACTTATCAGGAATTTGGGAAAAGTTCACCTTACACTGAAATCTTAAAATAAAAATCTTCAGGAGACGTGTGAAGCCTTTAAATGAATTTTAATTTAATCTCTTTAGATGTTAATGGGTTTTGTGGGCAACACTGTTTTCTAAATGTCAGGGAATATGGGTTTCTGTAAGCACTAGTACTAGGGAAAAAACATATTAAATTTGGCTCTTAAGGTGAGCTTGGATGAGAACAAACGGGAAGTTTAAGGTCACAAATCGTGTTTAGATAAACGACACAGCAGCGACTAATCTAGCCCTAATATGCATTAGAAGGCAATGTCACCAAGTGCACACACTTGGTAAATATAAACTGAGCATGCTTAGCACCTCAATTCTCTTAGCATTTATTTATTTTAAAGGCAACATATGAATACAGCTTACTTGTGCCATTTTTTTATTAAGTCACATTATTATTACACATTATATTGTTAACATGATAAATATTGCACCTAAACATTTTAATTAGAAATAACTTTAAAGGCTGATGCAACAAAAATGTGTGATATATAAAAAATGGGAGTGATGTAAAGGAAAGATAGCTAATGATGGCTTAAAAAATATTTCACGGGTATCAGAATTGAGAAAATTGAATGTATGGTGTCATTTAACAATTTTCCCTCAAACATGGTATTCAAGTTTTCTAGCAAAAATATAAAAACTAATATAACTTTAATTACGTGGTTACATTTTTCTTTTTTATACATATGGAAAGAAATAAAAACCTTCCTTACTTTGAAAAAACTACCATGCTCTATATTCATTTAAATTCTATTTACTTTGAGGATTTAAGATATTAAGAAAAAGAGCATGTGTTGAAGACATTGGGAGTTGGTTTATTTAAACAAGAAAAGGAAGGAAGGAAGGAAGGAAGGAAGGAAGGAAGGAAGGAAGGAAGGAAGGAAGGAAGGAAGGAAGGAAAGAAGGAGGAGAGAAGGAGAAAGAGAAAGAGAGGGAAGGAGGGAGGAGAGAGGAAGGATGGAGGGAAGAAGGAAGGAAGAAAAGAAGGAAACTCAGTAAAAATATCTATATCGGGACACGGTCAGAAAGGAGAGTCAGAGGGTGGACTTAGGGAATGGATTATCTAGGTGATATGTGAAAACTAAGTGGTCACTGCAAAAGTGGGGGTAATTGACTAATAAATAAGGAGCATCCAAGATTAGAAAACATGGCCAGTAGTTTCCTTTAGTAGGGAAGATGCTCAGAGCAATTAGTCTCCAAAAAAAAAAAAAAGAGAGAAATTAAGCGGGTAATTAGTAACTTTAGATAATTAACATTTAGATTAATTTCCTGGCCTCTAGAACCAGAAAATCTTGATTCAAATCAGTCCTCTACCATATTAACAGTGTGAACCTTAATCTCTTCATTCCTCAGTTTTTCTAATCTATAAACTAGGATGATATTAATTGTATCTCTTTCATAGGAATTTGGTAAGAAGTAAATGGGTATGTGTCTAGCATATGCTGTGTGCTATCTACATATTTTTTATCATTACTATTATTCTGTATATGATATGAATGATTTGAGGAAAAGAAAAATGTCTAAAGAATATGAGTATGTAATAGAAAATAGTTAAACATAAGCAAGTTTGAACTTATTAATAGTTAGGTAGTAATGAAAATATTCAATGGAAATTCTAAGTTTTGTGTTGCTTTCCAACTTTCAGAGGTGAAATTAAAGGTATATGTGTTTTAAGATCCCTAAATAAAACCTTAGTTGCGAAAGCTTGAATGAACTGATTTCGTGGCACATTTTAGATGATACCTAATGACAGTGTTAGTTCTAATACTTGGGTGAGGTTAAGTAGCAGGCCTCTCCATGGTCTGTCTGGATCCACTGATTTGCATGTGAACTAAGGAGGCTACCGAAGAAATTACTTGACTTCAGAATACAGTGTTCGGTGTGTATATATAAAACACAGATGTGTATACCCATGTGCCTGATTGACTACAGGAAACCTTAGGAAAGTCATATTTCAGTCAAGTATGATTGCGCCCCAGATAGGGAATTGATGTTGAGGGTAGAAATGTCACACAGTGCACCAAAGTGGCCTAATGTTACAAAGAGTTAGTAGATTCAAGAACACTGATGCAACTTTCCTGGAAATCCATTCTGTTGTGCCCATGCCCTGATAGTACATGGGTTGCCAGAGAGAAAGACTGTTTACGTTCCCCCCACCCCAAAAAAACCCATTTCATTTAAATTCTGTTATACTTTTGAGCTCAAGCATAGCTCAAGGGGAGGAAGGTGGGTTTTTTTTTTTTCTCTCATTTCAAGGGACTGTCATGTTTTCGTAACATCTAGAGCAGAGTTGTTTAACAGAACTTTCTTCAGTGATGAAAATGTTCTACTCTGAGCTGTCCAAGATGGCTGCCACTAGAACATGTGGTTAATTAGCATTTGAAATATGGCTAGTGTGACTGAGGGAATAATTTTTCATTTTATTTCATTTTAATTAACTGAAATTTAAATAGTCATGAGTGGCTAGTATCTACTGTACAAGACAGCACAGACTAAAATCATCACTGGCCAGCAGGAAAATGCCTGTGAAACATCGATGTCACCAAGATAAAGCAACTCAGTTGCTCAGTGGTTAAGAATATGGAGCATGAAGTCAACTGTATGATTTGTATCCTGGTTGTACCTCTTACTAACAAGGTAAAAAGTTACCCTGGGACACATATGGGACTTCCACTTATGCTTGGGATATAGAAAGTTGTTTAAAAAAACATGCTTCCACCATTACTAAAATAAAACAAAAAATATTGAACAATCTGAAAATTCATAACTTTTCTTGAACTCATCAAAGAGCTGAGACTTCAGGGCGACTAACTAGAAATTTAAGAAAATAAGAGTCAGGCTACCAACACTTGCTTACCTAAGGCAGATGCAGCCAGACCCTGAGAAGAATTCAACAAAAACGTTTAACAAATTGGGAAAGGATAAGTATGGGCTCAGGAGAGAATATAGACCCTCTAGATGCTCCAACTATAAGAGGATTTTGCACCCATTAATAGGGTCTTTTTCACAGACCTCACTAAAACATTGTAGAGAATCTGGAGGAAAAACAATCCCTAATGGTGCAGACTGGGGAACAGCAGTCACCCAGATTCTTTTCCATAATCCTCCCTACAGGACCAAAGCCTTAGGTTACTATGGGAAGAGCAATAAACGATGTTACCCTTAGAACCCTGGTGAAAACCCATTTCCACTATGTGAAGAAAACAAAAAACACCCTTTACCCATACAGAACAGACAGAAATACATGCTGGGCCCAGATCTACAATTAGGAATGGGGCAAGAATCTTAAGAGAGCCACACCTCTGAGACTCAGGGACATGGTACCTACTTGAGTCTGAGGCTTATCTACAACAACAGATAATGCCCCTCTCATACCCTCCCTGTAAACCAAGCTAACAACTGTTAAATAATAAGTGACCGTGGTGTCCTGCTGGTAAAGAAACAACAACATGAAGAAAGGACCTCTCTGCAACACAGTACAAAGGCAACACCTAAAATAAGAATGGAGCAAATACTGAGAAAAACTGTAGTGATCATTACTCTCTCCAAAGTTCCTTGCCATAATGGTAACCTGTTCGCTAATACACCTGTATTGGCTCCCTTACTTTGCTTGCCTCACATCCCCATTTCTTTGTTAATGCTTTCTAGAATCACTTCCCAATAAATTACCTGTACTAAAATCCTTGTCATATGGTTGGCTTCTGGAGGAACTCAAACTAAGTCACACTGTAGTTAGTGCCTGAGCAAATTCTGAACTTAAACAGAATTTTCAACCTGGCTCCATATTATAATCTTCTGGGGAAAAGTTTTTAAATACTGATGTTTGGGCTCCACCCAGAAATATTTTGATTCAGTGGTTTGGGTTGGGCCAAATATCAGCATATTTAAAATGCTCTCTAGGTGATTCTATTGTGAAGTCAAGGTTGAGAACCTCTTCACTAAAATGTAATGTGATGTGATGTGATGATCACTGGGCTCATGCTTCCAGTGGGCCATGAGTATCTTAATGGTAGGGATTTTGTCCAATTCATCTTTTTATCTCAGGTTCTTAAATTGGCATGCAATATAATATGTATTTGTTAAATATCCGTTGAATGAAAAAGAATTCATTCACGTAATGTTACTTTGGGGAACAGCTCATATGGTAATTTTTTAAAAGTGTATCCACACATTTTTTGTTGCTCTTCCCTTCAAAAAGTAGACCTTAATTCCTCTCCCCTTGAGCATGAGTTAGACTTAGTGACTCATTTCTAATGAATAGAATATGGCAGAAATAATAGTATGTCACTTCTGAGATTAGGTTATAAAAGACTGCAGCTTCCAGCTTGAGTGCCTGTGAGTGAGTGCTTATGAGTGAGTGCTTGCTCTCTCTCTCTCATCCCTCTCTCTCTCTCTCTGATTACTCACTCTGAGGGAAGTGATGCATTGTGCAGCCCTAAGAGAAGCCTACATGGTAATTTGCTATGTGGAAATTAATAATGAATACAGCTCTTCGCCAGGATATACTGGCCAAAATTCTCTGGGCTACATAAATTAGATGGCAATCCAGGTTCAATATGGGAAAAAGATGACCCAACCACAATACACAAATCTTGCCAGATAAAAAAAGTAAAACTAAAGTGAATATTTGTAGAAATATCATACCACATGTAAGTTTCCATTAATGAAGTTACCTATCCCATTGCATTTCTCATCCTCAGGAGAGCCCATATCACAGCCCTGTTAAATTAGCCCGATTCCTTTCTTACTATAGTTCTGTGTCCACCATGACAGAGTTTCTGTAAGCCACTGCGTCCTTACCACAGCCTAACCAGCAAGGGAAGTTCTGCTGCTACTCTTTAGAAATACCTAGTAGAGAGTACTTGCTTATTATTTAAAGCTTAGTCGAAAGATTTCTTTCGACTAGGAAAACTTTAAAAGATCTGGTTTGCCTGTTTTGGGTGGCAGATCAACTTTCTACATAGAGGTGAGTATTCTAAGAAAATGTCTTAGATCAAGTCTCCTAGAAGCAGATCCTGAAGCTGCAGCTGATCCAAGGAAGTGCTCCAAGCAGAAGGCCGGCCGTAAGGGAAAGGGAGAAGCGGGGCAAGAGAAAAAGAAACCAGGCAAGGCTCAGGTTTCCTTTCTGATCAAGCCTGACACTCACCCTGAAACTGTGGGGAGAGTTTACCTAATGAGCAAAGGGGCTCCAGTGCCCAAGGTGAAGGTGCTAGCGGTCAGTAACAACCCCTGGAAAAGCTGGAGGATGAGAAAACAGAGGGATACTGGGGGATCTGGATGGGGCCCCAACAGAGTTTTATAGAGAAAATTTTGGACATAAGCAACATCATTCTTTCTATGTAGGATTGCCAGAATTAGCAAATAATTGTTGTATTTATATGATGCTAAATATCAAGATTAAAACCAGAGATATTCAGATATTCCATTCATCCATCCATCCATTGATCTACCCATGCCACAAACATTTACTGAGTACTAACTACCTGGCACAGTGCTACATTCTGGGAATAAAATAGTGAGCAAGTTGAACTCTATGTCTGTCCTAATAGAGTTAAAGATTTCAAATATCCAGATACATGACCACATTTTAAATTTTCATAGGTGCCTGGCATCCTATAAACTTATCCTGGATCTAAAAGAGACATTGTTTATGTGACCTACATAATTTTTCTTGAAATGTTTATTTGCACTCATTGGAAGTGATGGGTAGAGGAAAACATCACTGTTTACATATTCAGCTTATTTGATTCTATGTGTCATTTGACCTATGTGATAATCTAATTTTACCAGTTAAGTATAGAAGTTAATTCCCAAATGGGTGACAGAAAGAATACTCTATGTGTAATTTTTTTTTTGATATACAGTCCTCAAGAGCATGCCACTTGCTTATTATATTTTAATAATTAAATATATAATTCATTCAGAGAATAACAGTCTTGTCAAAGACAATTTTTAACTAACATACTTAAGCAAGGCTCACAGGTGTTTTCAAAGTATTATACTCTATAGTTTCATATGATGAAGAAGTCTACATCACCACTTCTACCACCCCGGTGTCTTTTTAACCTGTTCTCCTGGTGTATGAGTATATGTTATTTTTATTTTTAGTTAGAATCAACAGTACAGGTCTCCTTAGAGATAACAGACTTTTGTTATGTTGCCAGTTTGAGTTCTCAATTCCCTAATTTTATTCAAAAGTGCAATATTGTTTAATCTACTATTGTAGAAGGACTCTGCATCCACTGTGGGCCTATTTAGCAACAACTGGGGAAAGAAATTATTATTTTTAAGTACCTTTGCAAACAAAGCACAAAATATAGATGAACCTACTGGGTCCCTCTATTTTAATTAATCTGATAATTGCTTTAGTGTTACTTAGCTTCTTTTCCAGATTTAAAAGAAAAAAGCAGAGGAATAAAAAACTGAGTCAACTTTAGCAAAAGAATAATCACAAATATCTACATAAGAAAACCTAACGGAGATTTTTAAAATGTAGTCCTGTTTCTGCTTGCTATTTCTAAACCTCATTTTGTCCCTCAGAACATTTAAGGAGACAAAGTTTGGTAAAGAACAATGTTACCAATGTCACCCCAAAGAATTGGCAGTGCTCTAATGGAATATGTACTCTGACAATAGCCTAGCAAAGGTTTTTCTATGTAACATTTGTCAAAGTATAAGCAAAACTAAAAATGTCAGTCAGCCAGTTTCCTGATTACTGACCTAAGACCCTTCAAGAAGCAAACCAGTGCCTCCACTCCCCATCTATTTGCTCCCTTGCAGTGAGACAGAGAATTCTATGGTCTCTGGCTGGCCACAAGGAAGCCAGCAAAAGGAAGAATCCCAAGGAAGTTATCTTCTTGTGTAGCTAAAATGAATGTCCTTGAACAATCAGAGTATAATTTACTATGCAAAATATTTCATATCTCAAAATGTATTTCAGGGGATACTAGTTCCAAGGACTCTAATAGGTTTTATATGAAAAAAAGAAAAAAATCCCAAGGTCAAATGTTTGAAACACTTGGGCAAAATATTAGAAGGATTTTCCCTTACCTAATGAGGGTCTTTTAATACGCTAATTTGTACTGTGACCCTCCAAAGGTATACACGTTGCAATTTGCTAATCTTTTTTTAAGCCCGGAGCCTTTTTTCCGTGGAGCATCTGAAGTAATCACTATTCAGAAAGCATTCATCTGTGAACTCCCCCATTCACCCACCAAGAAAATCTGAATTTTAAACAAAGCATGCAAACCTGAACCAAAGGAATGAAATGCTGAAGGTTAGATTTCACTAGGTAGACAAACAATAGAAAGGGAAGATTTTAATGAGTTATTTCAATTTCACAGGGCTTCTGGTGACACATCCACCACCAAGAATCAGAGACACAGCTCTGCTGGCACATATATAGAAAAACAGTATTTCTTAGCCTGAACTATTGGAACTAAAAGCTGCTTTTCAGACTATGTTCTTATCTTCAAATTACACTTTTTTCAAATTGTAAGGAGCCACCTTTAATTTATTTTCTCCTAGGACCGAGACTTAATCTTCTAGGAACAAAAGAGAAAAGCTGTTAAACTATCATATGCAAATATACTCTTTAGAAAAGAGACCAGCTATTTTGCTACGACAGCCAGCCGCATGGTAAAATTCAAAATTTTCAAAGTGTTCATTGCATCCAAAGCATATGCAAATGAATATTCCTGAAGTCATGCCTCAAGCCAATTCATTTCCTTCTCCCAAAAGTGTCTTGTGGAATAGGTCACTTCATTCTAAATGCCCAGTTTAATATCTTGCTACTCACACACTGTGTTGGACAAATTTGCTACATGAAAATATTCATTCCCAAAGAGAAAGTTGTTTCTTATATAGTCAAAAAATAGTAGCATTTGTAAACTCTGTTTAGAAAAAAAAATCAAATATATTCACTAATTGTTGCTGATTTTTGGGGGGTGGGGCGGGGAATCCTCTCAACTAGTAGTTTATTTCTGTCTCTTTTTTTAAGTTTATTATTTATCTCTTGGTCTCTGTGGATTTTTTTTTCTTACTGAAGAAGAGACGAAACAGTGCTGTCAACTTCAAAACAGTCTGCTACTGACACATTAGAAAAGGATTTAATTATTTTAGCATAAAAAGCTAGAGAAGCAAAATAAATACATTTAATACAGACAGATTCTCAGCTACTCTAATTGCTTATGCACTATAAGGGCTTTCAAATAATAAGTCCTTAAATAATAAATTAATATGAGAAAGAATAATGATACCCAGGTGCAAAACCTTAATCTGAGAGCCGAGCTGCACACTCAATGGCATAATTACCACTATTACCATATTCTAGTCTAACATAAGGGTTCAAGTCATGGAAACTGGATAGAAATGAAAGACAAACTATGCTGAAATCAGCGGATCACACAATAGACACCAGGTATCTAAACAGCTACTTGAAATTTAAATGTAAGCTTCAGTTTCATATGAGACATTCTTTTTAAACATGTGCCACTCTAGGTCTAAGCCACAAAAGCACAAGTTAAGAAAATTCTCCATTGAGAACTTCAGTGTTCTTAGTCAAAAATCTTTACAGAAGGAACTTCTTTAATGACCAAATAATACTTCAAGCTACTCCATCGGACTAGATTTTGTTGTTTAAAAAAGACGCTCTGTGCTATTCTAAAGCCTCTATCAGGAAGGTTACTCATTATAGGCTTCCGAATGCACCCATTATGTTTCTCTTCTATTTTGTATATTCACATGGTAATTTAGCAGAATGATGAACATATGACCTATGCTAGATGATGATATTTCTGGAGTTCACATTTCTTAACTCCAAAAGAGCACACTATTTGAGAAAAAGATTCAACCTAGTGCCTACATCTCTTGGATACGTCCTCTTGATTTTTCTTTTCGTTATCGGGATTATAGAATTCTGAAATCTGAAAGTTCTAAAGCTTAAAAGTTTTTTATTTACTGAAAGTAATTTATTTGTCAGCAAAACATGACTGTTCTATATTTCACTGTAGAAATATTAATGTATTTGATTATATGATATTGCCCCACCTCTTCTATGGATGTTACAAAATATATGGTGCGTGTACTATATTACCTTTCTAAATTCTGAAAATTTCTTAACTGTGGTATAAAACTGACCTAAGAATATCAAAAGAGAGATTACAACCCTGCTATAGATATACTGACTGAATTGCAATTTGACTTACCTACCAAGACACATAAATGACTGAAAAGAATGGCAATTCACGTATTACAAGCAAGGTTGCTAGAGTTGCTGTAACCATCTCACCTGTAATGCATACCACATGATTTGCATCTCAGAGCTTTTGGTCTCTGGTATCACTGGTGGATCATTCAGATCCATCAGATCACTCCATTACAAGTAATATTAACAAACATGAGCCTAACGGTCTTCTATCATTCAATTGGCAGAATTTTTTAAAAATCAAGTCCTTTATTAATTTCATTGTTGAATATTTCTGATAGACTCTCAGGTAAAGAACCATCCACTATATATACAGGTTTATTTTCATTGAGCATAGCTAAACACAAAAATTCTAGACAATTACCTAGGTAGGCTATAGGCCTAGAGTCAGAATTTTTTACTTTTACCTTATATTTATCCAATAGTTGATTTTTTTACTTTGAACATGTATTACTTTTCTAACTAAAAAAGATACCTCTATTTTAAATTTTAAATTAAAAAATTGAATGCTATTGTATTATTTCAACTTCTTTTATTATCTAGACAGATATATTATGCTCAGTTAACCTGTGGAGGACCTTTTCAGATATGTCTGATTAATATAGACTTTTTTTTCCCATTTCTCTTATTCTCACTACATTTGAAGTTGCTCTTTTTTGAAACCTATGTGATTTCCTGTGCAGTCCCTGCAGAATGTGCAAAAAACACCTTCTAGAACCGTAAACAGAAAAGAATTCTTCTCCACATCATTCATATTATGTTTCAATATAACCACCACTAGGACGGTGTGAACAAATGCTCAGATAGAGTCAGAGACCTCTATTGTTGCTGGCCAAAATGAAGTCATATTTTCCGAGCCATTTCAAAATAAGTCAGGATGAAATTTAACAACTACTGGTATCCTACGCTACACCTTTCAGCACTGAAACGTGTAACTTTGGCTGAAAATTATCTACATGAGGCATGCCAGTGTTTAATACAGCAACACATCAGCATATGAGAAGAGTTCTCCTTCCCAGACCTCAGCTCCAAAAGTAAAACCATGAAGATTTTCTCTCTACATAGATTATATCAATCTGGACTGAAAAATATGTTCTGAGAATTTGTTCTATTGTTCTGTAGAAATGAGAGCAATCTCATATCTCTATTTGTCACAGAAATGTATAGCAAACGTAATAAAATGTTGTTATATTTTTCTATCTCTTTGTGCATTATAATGTAATACTTAAGTTTGTGGGTGATGAATGCAGATTCTTTGAAATTTCTTAAATTCCACCTACATTATAGGCATTTTCTAATTTAATAGATATCAGAACTATCGAGGTCTTTTTAGATCATACACTATAAAGAACCAACCTGTATTCCCTCAAGATGTTCATTAACAAACTCTTCCCCTTCTCAGTATCATCTCAGATGATATAACTCTTCATAGATTTTTCTGTTCAATCTAATCTTTAAATGAGTTTTCTGGAGTGACTACCTTGGGACAAGATGCCATTATATATGGATGTCTGAAACAAGGTTCTTGTCCACAAGAAGCTTAAAATCTAGTTAAAGCTATGTTATAAACCCCTCCAAGGTAGCTATAACTATGAATATATGCAATGAAACTTTGAGAAAAATCACTTTAAAAATGCCTGCACCATGAAACAATTATTCCTATTTAGAAGTTTCAGGCTGGCTATTCTCATATTCTACATTAGTCCCTCATTTATTACTAGATTCATTTAATTAATTTATCATGCCCCCTCAGAGACAGCCTCTTGGAAGACAAGGAACCAGAACTTGTGATTACCCTATCCTACTCATGACTAAGATCACAAATGCCAACAAGAGAGGAATTAAACTCAACTATTTCTGTTCTCTCTGCCTTGTCCAGCTTTCTCCATCTCTGTGACTGAGACCACCATTCATCTAACTGTCCACATGAGGAACATGCCAGTTATCTCTGATATGGCCTTCCTCCTGCCACTGCCACCAGTCTTTTGTGAATTTTACTTCCTAAATATTCCTTAACACCGCCACTATTGTTCTCTCTCTCCATAATACATGGTCAAGATAAAAACTTCAAAATTCCAAAAGTATAGAGAGCACATGGTAAAAGACAAAAGTCTCCTCTCCATTCCTCTACCCTAAATCCCACAAACGAGAAGTAGCCATTGCTTACCATTTCTCATATATTATTCCAAAAACCTTCAGTGTGCATAGGAGCATATTAATGTTGGTCGGGAATTCAGGTGGCCTAAGAAATGACATCCAAGGAAGCAATAAGTATTAAAAAGTAATTCTAATCTTATTTGCATTTTTAGATGAATATGGAAGACTATCAGATCTTAGACAACTATACAGTACTATAAAATCCCCCTGCTTCTCTACTCTCACCGTCTTGTATCCCCACAGTTGTCCAGAGCCTCACCCTCTTGAGACACTTAACTCTCAATTTTCTTGTCCCACTCATTTTTCAGATCTCAGCTATGACATCCTAAAAGGGCCACTCTGACCCTCAGAGCAGTTCAGATCCACAATGCAAGCTCACAGAACTCTAAGCTCCTTTTTCATGGTACCGATCACCATTGTTATCAAATCACTAACTTTGTAATTAGTTAGCTGGTTGACGTCCAACAGCTCTAAGATTCTGCAAGGGCAGGGACCATATCTCTCCTGCTTCACCAGTACTTAACACAGCACTAAGAGAGTAGGAAGACTCAAAATGTGTTAAATAAATAAGTGAATGAATAAGATAATGGTTGACCAACAGTAAATAAATTTCAAACAGTAAACTCCAAAATGATAACATTGTTTCTATAAGAAAGAAAATTTCTACATTTACACATTCACTTTTTAAAAGTTGTTGGCAAGCTGCCTATATTTCACTATAACATTTAAAAAATCTATGGCAGGTAAATAAAGCAGGGATCTTTAAATTCTTATTCTTCGTACAATGAAACCAAAACCAAAAAAAGAGTTAAATGACCTCTAAGATGACAGAATTCTTTGATGAGAAAGTCAGAATTGGGAGGTGGGACTCTAGTGGCAGAAGAGTTAGAACGACATCACAGAAGAGCATAGAAAGAGGAAATCCTATCGATTCAACAGAAAACACACGACCAATACACAACTTCTTTCTGGAGCCAATCTCACTAAAACGTGTATCTTAATGCAGATTTACATAGATGACAGGAGTGTGGATGGTAAATAATGGCAATTAAATATGTATTATCCAACCTCTCTAGACATAATGACTTAAGAAATACAAGACCAGGAACACATACAATCATGTTCAGATATACCAATGTTGCTGCAAACGCGAAATCGATATACTGTTGACCCTTGAACAGCATGGGGTTAGGGGCACTGACCTCCACGTAATCGAAAATCCACATAGAATTTTTGACTCTCCCAAAACTTAACTACCAATAGCCTACTGTTGAACAAAAGCCTTATCAATAACATAAACAGTTGATTAACACATATTTTGTATATCATATGTACTATATACTATATTCTTACAATAAAGTAAGCTAGAGAAAAGAAAATGTTATTGTTATTAAAATCATAAGGGAGAGAAAATACATTTACAGAATTTATTGAACTTCCCTGTCCCATCTTTTACTGCTTTCCCTTTTGTACATTCCACTATAGTTCATGCCAGTTTCATTTCTATTACTCAAAAATATCAAAACACATTCTCACCTCAAGGCTTTGGCACTTGTAATCCCTTTTGTTTGGAACTCTCTTCCTCCAGATATCTGCATGGCTCATTCTCTCTCTTTATTCAAGTCTCTGCTTAAATTTTGCTTCATTAGAATGATTTTTTCTATCCACCTTATGAAAAAAAAGTCACACTCAGTAACATTATACAGTTTACTAAAACAAGTTCAGTCCAAGGCCACCTTTGCAGTAACCCTCCAGCATAACTATTACTATCTATTCCCTCATCTTGACTTATTTTTTTCATAAAACATATAAATTCATGACACTATACTACATATTAACTTGTATATATATTTATTATATCTCTATCACTCGCTTCCCAAAATGTAAAATTTTTGAAAATAAAAGGTTATTATTTGTTTTGTTCATTGCTATAATATTAGCACCTAGAAGAGCACCTTCTTGATAAATAATTTTTAATGAAGAAATTAATGAATGCACAATTAAGATAATTCTTCATCTCCATGTTGTTGGAAAGTACAGAGATCAAAGCATTCAACTTACCCTAACATTCAGCCTAAGTTAAAACAAAGAAGAAGTTACAATACTTGGGTCATTTGGGCAAAATGTACTTTAATTTACTAGGAATTTAAGAAATACAAAAAGCAATATAACGTAGAGAAAGAAAATTGGACTGAGATTTAGGAAACTTGGGTGAACATCCTGAGTGGGATTCAAACATTTTTTATGACCCTGATGTAATAAGGAGAGCCTCAGGAAAATCTCTTTCTGTATAAAACCTGAGGTCCACAATACATCCACAAAGTGATTTTCCTTCTTAAGAGAAACACATGGAATTAATAGATAACGACTTTTGTTCTTAAGCAAAGTATGCCAAGATCTCTGTGTCCCTTCCTAGAGAAAGGTTACATGTAATGCCTGCAAATCCCCCCATCAAATGGCACCTCATTCTCTTAAAAATCTTTTTGATTACTTTAAGTTTCTATAAAAGATTGTGGAGAATCTTCCATCAGTGTCCCAAATAAAGGAGGAGGAGAAAGAGAAAAAGATACAGGGAGGAAGATGGGGGTGGGGAAGAAAAGGGGAAAAGAAGAAGGGAGAGGAGGAAAGGAAGACAGAGGGAAAAGGAGGAGGAAGTCGGTATACCTGATGATGACAGGTAGAAATACCTTTCTCCAAAACCACCCTAAACAGTTATTAGATGGCCCTGCAGGAGCTGGGGAAAAAGCCATCAGTATAATCTTGCTACCTGCCCCGGTGCCAAGTAAACTCACTCTACACCACCTCTGGGGCTCTGAGATTGTTTGAGTGAATAATCCCACCTTCCGGACGATTATACCTAACACTGCAATAGATGGGTATTAACAGGCTTTATCTCATGGTATCCTATAGCTTATGAATCATTGCTATCAAATAATCAAAGCATGGCCATGGTCTTGTTCTGAAAGAGATGAAAGACTCATACTCGGCAAAATAAATTAAGTCACTATGTTGGGCAAGTCACTATACTTTATAAAACTTAGTTTTCTCATCTTTTAGAAAGGAGGAGAATGGTGGGTTGGAGTATTCTCTATAATCTCTTTATTTTTCTAATTTTTTAGTTGGTTAGCTAGAGCATTATTTCTTAAATTGTAATTTGTGAAACACTGTGTTTAGCAAGTTTTTAATAAGTTTTCTTCACAAAAAGCGCTCCATGGTAAAAATAAGATTGGAAACATTGAAATTATGATTAAACATGTTTATTTCTGACAGGACCTATTCTCCCTACAATATGCTAATGTACCTTATGAATATCTAAAAGAAGAATACTCCACAGTGCATAGCACTTCAAATTATATCATCAAGTACATTTATTTAGAAACTTTGTCATTCTAGTTAAAGATGATGGCTATACAACAGATATTTATCTCCTCTCCTTCCTGAAAGTTAACTTAAATTATTATACAAAAAAATTAAGGTTAAACCCTCAATGATAAAGAAAATAGAAGGACTAATAGCTAAGAGTTCTCAACCAATAAGAGTTCTCAACGAAGTTATGGAACATAATCAAAGCAGTTGTAGGACTAGGGGAAGAGGCGAGGGGAAGCCACAAGCTGGACAATGTACGAAGAGCGATGCAGTGGAGAAGTCTGTCCATGATCTAAGAGAACCAGAAAGAGGCTCTGGACTCAAAAAATATACATACCATGTTTGTGGAGGAGAGATGAGTGTGCTCAGAGATAAAAACAATATTAATTGGAAATTTTTATATGAAATAATCAACCATCCCATCCCTCTCATTCCCACAATACAACATATATTGTGGTTCATGATATTGTGATTTATAATAACAAATATCTATTTGGTCTTCATGTTTCAGGTACAAACTCCTAAAATCCTTGTGATTTCCTACTTAATTAGAGCAGCCATAAAGGTGTCTTTTGTTATTTATAACAAGCCCCTCTCAACCACACCTAAATTTATGTTAATGAGGTGACTTTTGAAAAGTCCTTAGGTAATTTAAAGATGGATGCTGGTTTCCAGGAGAACCAGCGAAGATTAGAGAGTTTAAACTTTCAGTTCTACCTCCCAAACTCCTTCCCCTGCCACCACCTCCATGGAGGGGAGAGGGGCTAGAGATTAAATCAGTCACCAATAGCCAATGATTTAACCCATCATGCCTACATAAAAAATCTCTGAACTACAAGGTTTGGAGAGCTCGGTGAACAAGGACTGGGAAGGTGGCACATCCCAAGCTCCATGGGGACAAAAAAGAAGCTCCTGTGCTTGGGACCCTTCTGGACTAACCCTAGGTATCTTCACCTGGCTTTCATTTGTATCCTTTAATATCCCTTGTAATAACCTAGCAATCTAGTAGATAAACTGTTTTTTCTCAAGTTCTCTGAGCTGCTCTAGCAAATTAATTAAACCTGAGGTGGGGGTCCAAGAAAACTCCAATTTATAGCCAGTATAACAGGTAGGTCAGAAGCACAGGTAACAATCTGGGCTTATGATTTTTGTCTGAAGTGGGGTGGAGAGGAGTCTTGGGGGACTAAACTCTTAACCTGTGAAATCTAACACTATCGCCACATAGATATTGTCAGAATTGAGTTAAATTATAGGACATCCAGTTGGTGTGGCAGCGTTACTTCATGAGCAGAAAGCCCAAACACATCTGGTGCCAGAAGTGAAGTAGTGTTGTAGTAGAGTATTGAGTAGAAGAGATACACAAGAGTGTTTTCTTCTTTCTAATTAGACTTTGACATCAAAAAGTTGGAGATCTTCTCTAAAGATACTGGATGACTCAAGAAAAGGTCCCCACATTCATTCACTTAGAGGATTTCCAATGTATCAATCTTTTAGCAGAACACAAGACCATGCACTCCAAAGTGAAGACTTTGAGCTGACAGTCTCACCAGTGTACTCAAGCCTGTGGATAATCTTTACTGCCTCACTTTTTTCCAGTGGGGGGTAAGGGGGCAGAGAATGTACCAGAAACAGACTACTCAGGGAATTAATGATAGGTACTTTTATTTAGAGATTGATATAGCATCCTCAGAGATATCTAAAAAACTGCATCAATAAAACATGATTTCTATTCTATGTAAAAGAAACAGTCCTGGAGAGAGAATGAACTATGACTCTTAAAAATAAAAAATATGGTTGTTAAAAATGTTAGTAGAGTAAAATAAATCACTCAGAATGTAGAGCAAAAAGACTGAAAATGTTGGAGAAAATCTAAACACATTAGAGTTGATAGTCCAGGAGTTAAAGTTCAAATGGTTGGGATCACAAAATGAGAGTACAGAGAAAGTGGAAGTGAGAAAATCAAGTAACAACTCAATCAAGATGCTCTTCCAGAATGTAAGGACTCAAGTCCTCACAACAATGGCCAGTACAGCAAAAGATAACCACGTGGGCACATCACCATGATATTTCCAAACATTAAGATTAAGGAGAAGAACCTTAAGTTTTCCAGAGAGAAAATTAAACCTACAAAGGAACGAGAATCAGATTGGCATCATACTTTTCATCCAAAACAACATATAGTGCAATTGCTTTATACTTCTAAGGAAAATTATTTTAATATTAAAACCTAACACCAGCCAAATTAGCATACAATGGTATGACAGAAAAGCAATCTTGTCACATTGGGAAAATTTCTCTATTATACAACATTTTGATTTTCTTAGAAATTCCTGACACTTTACCAATTCTGTTTCCAAAATATAGGTTTTTCAGAATTCTTAATTTATTTGAATTTGGAGAAAGTACTTGTCAGTCTAACCTTTTTTCTCTTTCACATCTTATATTCTATTCCCTAAACTTATTTTACATTCACTTTTCCATATGCCCATAGATCCATTTATCCATCAATAAAGAAATACTGTCTACTACGTGCTAGGTATTGCAGTAGTTGCTAAGAGGTACAGATGAATAAGGCATTACGCTTGTCCTCAGGGAACTTGCTATCTAATGGGAGTGACAGACATATAAACAAATAATTACCATCTCTTTGAGATAAGTGCCATGGGAGAAAAGATGGAGTGACACATAGTACAAATGAGGATTACCAGTTTTTATTACATATAAACCTCCTAATATCTTCCTTAATCTACCTTAATTTCTTTACTTCATTTACATTCATTTACCCATTTTTAAGTTGTTAGACCCTAATTTCTTATAGCTCTCTTTCCTCTTTTATTCCATGATCAAGTCCAAAACAATGCTGCCCAAAAATGATATTTGGGGCACATGAGCCCACTGCCAATATTTTACTGCATAGTAAATTAATTATGTTAATTCAATAAATACTGAGTTGAGCACCTTTTAAAACCAAGAGCCCATTATTATTATCACAATAAAAATGTTTCTAAGAGACATGAAAAATACAGCTTCTAAATTTTTAACCTAATGTTATGCTACCCTTCAAGTAATCAAAAATGGGTGTAGCTGGCGGTGGCAAATAGAGAGTGGGATAAATGAACAACTACAGAACCTCAGTGAAAAAAGATAGATTGAGATGTCTGGGAATACTGCTGTAAGGCTGTACAGGTGGCCCCTATGGTAGTAAAAATATTTTTGAGATGTTAACCTCATTGTCTCAAAACCTCAGGTTGTCCCTAACCATTGAAATACTAAAGGAAGTGGTCTGAACAGTTAAAACAACAGTCTCCCTCTCGCTTCAAAACAACAGGTATTGTCCTGGCACTATTTTCTGGTTGATGGACATCAATATAGCAAGGTTAACATTCTATTGTTTTCTCTGCTATTTTCTGTTGAGTCTAGTTACCACCTTCTTCTCTGTAGATACAAAGCTTTATATTACCCAGGTGAATAAGGAGCTCATTGCAGTAGTTGTGAAGAGGTACAGATGAATAAATTAGTAGAGAAGCTTAAAAAATGAGAATCTGTGTCAAATGGATATTTTATAAAGCTTCCTACATTCAAGTCTGCAGAAGAATATAAAGAGAAAGTACATTTTTAAACTGTACAGTATTGAGAAAGGATTTATTTTAAAATTCCTATTAAACAGCAGGGAGGTAAAACAAATTTAAGCATGGAAAAATTTCAGGGGTACAGGTGAAATCAGATCTCTAACCATTTAAAATTTATTAAAATAGATTTTTCATCCCTAGTTGGTTTATAAGCACTAAGCTTACCTTCAATAATGAAATGTAACCCTCTTGGAGATATTCAATGGCCTAGGAATCAGAGCCTCCATCCTGAGCTCACAGCAGGCATTACTAATTGATCATAACTTCTTTACACTAATCCCAGCAGAGCCTCCCAAACTTTCTCAATACAGAACTTCCAGCAGTCCATTCCAAGTAAGACACCTAATACCTTTTGCAAGCCTGGCTAGAATGTTGCCACTTACCAGTTTTTCTTCCAAGGGAGCCCATATTTCTATATAAATTGGGGAAAAACTTTGAAAGTTGAGCACTGGTCACATGAATCAAAGATTCTAGTTTTGCCTTTGCCTCCTATCAGGATGCTTCCTTTCTGCTGTCTACAGGTGCTCTTGACTCTAAGTAGCTATAGAAAAACTGACTCCTTCTCTCCTTTTCCATTGTGATGCCTGCTCGTCTTGCTTCTTCCTTCAAAGAGCACTCACTTCTCTCAAGTTTAGCAGACAGCTCGTACCTATTTAATTCATGTAGCTTCTAATATTTTCCTTTGGGTCTGCAGATAATATGACCCAGTCCTTGTGTTTCTGTAGTTGACATCATCCTTGCTGGGGCATGGAAAGATACTTCATTTTTCTTTGTAAGTGCTTAAATAAGGTTTCTTTGTAAAATTCTATATGTTTGATTTGGGTACCTAGAAACTATGATGTCATGTGAGCATGTGGGCTCCAACAGTCTTTTTATCCCAAAGGCTTAAAAGCAGTGAATTATTTCCATCACATTTTTAATACCACTAGAATAAGGCTCCTCACGATTGTAAGAAATTGATCTTCATCTGGGTTCCAAAGTGAGACTAACTTCGGGAAGAGCTTTTCTGCATTAATCAAGAAAATGGGCATAAGTCTGACAGCTGCAAATACCAGGTAAGTCATGAGGTAGACACCCCTAACATGGGAAAACCCAGGAAACTGGAATAGTTCCTGAGCCATACGATAAATTGTAGGTACTAACCTATTTTGGGTATCCATATATACTTTAGTAAGATATCAGATATCAAGGAACATAATCTATACTCCAGCAATCATTAGTGTAGAAGGAATGTTAAAGACCTTTTAATCCAACCCACCTTGCCCCTCATTTGATATTAGAATAACTAAGATCTAGAAATAATAACTTGCTTAAAGTTATACAGAGAAAGGAGCTCTAGATTCCTGCTTCTTAGGCCATTCCTTTCTCTACTAGCCAGCAATCCACCTGTTTCTAGTTAAGAATAGCTCATAGTCTCTCAGTGTTCGGGAAGTATTCTTTTTGTTTAAAAAAAATATATATTTCTGAATGAATCTTCCTTCCTCCTATTGCCTCTGTGTGCTGAGCTCTCTCAATTAATATTTGTTTAATTATGGTAACATTTTATTGGAGAGTCCATGTATGATTCTGAAAGACAAATTAGTTATTTTTTGAACAAAAGTAAACAGCATTTATTATTTAGAGTTTAATAATAATTTAAAGATCAAAAATAAAGCACAAAACTATTAAAATCATAAATTATGGAGACTGAGAAGTCAGTGAAAATGTCCTGCTTCCTTTCTGGCGTCTGTCTGCATGGTTGCAAAACACTAATTCTTAAGAAGTTTTACAAATAGCTCTCAAAGGAAGAATTACTGCTAAATATATATATTTTTTCTTTGATACTTCAAAACACATTATCCAACTTTTGTAATCCTTTTGAATGGGACTGTACTTTAGTGTCTATGTGCTTTCCTCATTCTTTACTTCAGCTCCTACTGACAGTGGAAAGTTGCCTTTGGAACATGAACAGTTTGTCCTGTGTTGTTTCTTTTTGAAAATATATATCCGTTATCTTAATTTTTTAAACCATAATAGACATCCAATCTGTGCTTGAAGACATAGAAAGCTGGCAAGAGCATCACTTCCAACATTCTGGTGAAAAAAAAATCTGGAAAAAGAGCAAATTTATGATTTTCCTTGACTCTATTAATGTACATATGTCATGCATGGGGCAACCAAGTGGCCCAGAATTTAGGGAGAAAGAAGCACCTACAGGGTGAGATGAGATATGAGCAGTAACTTATCTAGGTCAAAGGCAGTAAGAAGTTATTCTAATTTAATTAGATTAAGGTAGATGTCAAAGAAAGAAGAGTTCAGCTAATGAGTCAGGCAAATTTCTGGAGGCCAACAGTACACTGGTGAGAGAATGAAGGCTTAAGTGGCAGCAAATATAAAGGCCTTTCTTTTCCCCACAAGCCTCAGCAGACACTCACAGAAACAATTGATAGAATCCTAAAAATGTCTCCCTTCTGGTATAAAACTGGAATGGGAGAACAGTAGTTATTTCAGGAGGAGGAATAAATTTGCACAAACCCTTCTCTCCCATCTTACCTACAGAAAACAAATAAACAAACAACAACAACAAAACTTTACTTTGTGAGGGAAGAGGTAAAACACCACCACACTTAGGACATTAGTAAAATCCCATTGCAGCTTGGGGAAGATAACAGGAAATAAACCTGGACCCTGAAGGAAGATATCTGCAATATCTGCAAAATTCAGAACATCACTGGGCAAAGACAAGATCACTGATAAAGCCACATTCCCAAGATATAGGGACACAGTGACTGCCTAAAACTGATGCTTAAATAAAACAATGGAGAATACCCACCCCACTCCCAACCCCCACTGTCAGGCTAATAACTAATAAGCATTGAGTCACATGTAACATGCAATAGACAGATCACTCTCCTTCTCTAAGGCACAGCACAAAGGCAAGTCTTAAGGCTGAGGAAAGAGCAATAATTGCAAAAAAAAATTTCCTCTCTCAAACCAACACCTACCTTAAAAACAGAAAATATACCTAGAGGAATTTAAAGCACATGATATACTAAGGGTAATCATAGCAACAATAAACCTCAAACTTAGCCCAACTCTTAACTTTATTAACAAATTATGGTACTAAAGTCTTGGCTGAAGGAAATGTATGCCCACTTTTCAATGATAAAAATTATTTACCTCATTCTCTAATGTCCTACATAAGATGTTTATTCAGCTTTCAACAAAAAAGGCATACAAAAGGCATGAAAAAACACACTTCCAAAAGACAAAATGATTATCATAACCAGAGTCAGAAAAAGATGTTAAGTGTTTGACATAAAATTAAAATAACTATGATTAATATGTTAAAGGGTCTAATGGAACAGCTGGACAAACACTTAAAATCAGATGGATAATATTAGTACATAGAAACTGTAAGAAAATCAAATGAAATGCTAAAAATCAAAAGCATAGTAACAGAGAAGAAGAATGTTTTGAATGGGCTCACAAGTAGAGTCAACATAGGCAAATAAAGAATCAATGAACTAGAAAATAGGTTAAAAATTATCTAAACTGAAATATGAAGAGACAAAAAGAAAGAGCAAAAAAGGACAGAACATTCAAAAGCTACAGGACAATATCAAACAGCATTATCAATCCCAGATTAACCAGAACTCAAGAATGCGAAAAATAAAAAAATCGACCAGGGTTGCGCAACAGCAACAGCTGAGAGACAGCATATACAGCAGAGACAGCATTGTTGTTTGTTGTTGTTGTTTGCCGCTGTTGCTGTTGCTTGCGCGCGCTTGTTTGCCGTTGTCGGGTTGAACGAAAAGATGACATATATTGTCATGAGCGCGGTTTGCTTTTTGCTGTTGTTGCGGCGAAGAAAGGAACAGCTGAAATGAGCGAAACATGCTGAATGAATGAATGAAGGAAGGAAGAAAGCCGGAAATATGGAAATATGAAAGGAATGTTTGTTTAAAAAAACATTTGTTTAAATGTTTAAATGAAAGCCGAACATTTAAATATTTAAAATGAAAAAATAATGAAATACGGTTTGTTTGTTATGCTGAAATGAAAATGGAAATGAAAAGGAAATATTTAAAAAAATAAAATGAAATGGAAGAAAGGAATATGGTGAATGGCATGAAATACGAAGAAAATGGTGAAAAGGAACAGCGGGGAAGAAAATGAAATGGAAGAAATGAGCCGGGAATACGAAAAGAGCTGGGTTTGTTGTTATGCTGGGTTGTTGTTGCTGGAAAGAAAGAAAGAAAATGAAAATAAACAGCTGGAAAATATTAGTTGAGGGAGAGAGCTGAAAGAAAGGAAAAAAGAAAAGGAAGGAAGAATGAAGGAATGAAGGAATAAAGCCAGCTGAAGGAAGGAAATGGTAATGAAGAAGGAAGGAAGGAAGGATGAGGAGGAAAGACGGTTTAAAAAATAATAATGACCAAGAATTTTTCAAAGTTAATGGTAGACACCAAACCACAGATCCAAAAACCACAGAAGGAAGAAAATTGACACAATAGGCAAACCATATTTAAATCACTAAATGCAAAACACAAAGAGAAAATCTTAAGGAAATGGGCCAGAGGAAATATTTCAAAAATAATGACCAAGAATTTTTTGAGATAATTATGGACACCGAACCACGGATCCAAAAAACACAGGGGAAAAAATAGACACACATGGGCAAATCATAAAATACTAAATGCAAAACACAAAGAAAAAAATCTTAAGGGCAACCAGAGAAAAAAGATACATAACATGCAAAGAAAAAGAGATAAAAACAATGGATTTATCTTCGGAAACTTTGCAAACTAGAAGACACTAGAGTAGTATCTTTAAAATACTGAAAGATGAAATTGTTGACCCAAAATTCAACCCCCAGCAAAAATAACTTTTAAAAATGAAGGAGAAATAAAAATTTTTACAGGCACATACAAACTGTAGAAATTTATTGCCAATCAACCCCACTCTACAAGAAATACTTGGAATGACAACAGCAAGATGGCCAAATAAGATGTCTCCTCATATCCCTCCTGAACAACAATTTGGCATCCATCTACAGACAAAGTGCCTTTGTGGGAGCATTAGGATTGATGTAGGAGATTGCGAAACCTCAGCACAATCCAAGACTGAGGAGAGACTTTTGAGATGGCAGGTGACTTGCTGACCATGGTCCCAGATAAAGACCCAGAAAAATCTCTGTAACTTTTGAGGACTAGGCTACAGCCCCATTTGGCTTGGTTTTGTCAAGCACCATACACTAAGGGATCTAGGAGTCACATTCGTCCATGCACTGAGTAATATGTATACAGAACTTGGTCCTAGCTGTGGACTCAGAAGTAGCCTGTGAATTGGCTCCGGCCCCTCTCAGCTTCGGTCAGGGAGCCCCTGGAAGCAAGCCTACCAAAGTTGGCCAGTCTATGTAGATTCTAAAAGGGCCTTGTAATTGGGCTCCAGTTTGTCTTAGATGCGGACTGCTGGCATAGAAACGTGGCAGGAGATAGTCTCATTTGTACCCCCGGGGATCCTGAAAGGGCCCCATACTTGGTTCCAGCTCTCTCTCTCAGCCACAGTCTTCCAGTAATCCTGAGGGTCCAGAGTCCCCGAAGGAGACACTCCCATCTGTGTCCCCAGAGATCCTGAAAGGGCTCCAGCCACCTCTCAGCCACCAGCTGGTACAAGGATGCAGCAGGAGATAATCCTGTGCGTATCCCTGGAGATCCTGAAAGGGTGCTATAATCAGCTCCAGTGTCCTCACAGACACAGTCGATCAGCCACCTCAAGAGTCCAGGGGAGGGTCCCAGTGGGAGACACTACCATCATGCCCCCTGAAATCCTGAAGGGTGTTATAGTCAGTTCTAGTCCCTCTCAGCTGCACTCCATGAGCAGTCCAGCTGGCACAGGGATCCAGTGGGAGAAACTCTCATCTGGTCCCCAGAGATCATGAAAGGACCTAAGCAGAACTCTCCCAGTTACGGTCCATAAGCAGAACTGCTGGCCCAGGAACCCAGTGGGAGATACTCCCATCTGTGCCCCAGGTGATCCTAAAAGGGCTCTTTACTCAGTTCTAGCACTTCTCCACCACATGAGCAGTTCTGCTGGCACAAAGACCCAGTGGGAGACTCTCGCAACTACACCTCAGAAAATCTAGAAAGGGTCCTATACTCAGCTTGAGCCCCTCCAGCCATGGTCAGGAAACAATCAAATACATCCAGGGACCTGAGGAGACGTGATCATCGATGGCTCCACAGCCAGATCTAAAGAACTGAATCGTGGCTGTGGAACCAGAAACAGACCTGGGGCTACGTTCCAGGCCCTTTTGGCCATGATAAAGAGCCGGTCCTGTCTGTCTAGGGATCCATCCATTGACTAGGGACCTGGCAGGACCTACACCTGTCCACGCATGTCACAGCTGACCCAATGACTGGGAACCCAACTATGGACCCTGAAGCAGACTCTTGTCACAGCACCACTCAACTGAACAAGGTACTAAAGCGAGTCCAACCCACCCAAGGAACAGATAGAATCTACACCCACCTGAGCTCCTGTTAACAAGCCCACCAACTGTGGACCCCAGCGGAAACCCAGTGATAGCCACATGCACACCCTCAGGCCAGGTAGGACCAGAGGTCAGGACCATAGCCCAGAGCTGATGTAAGTAAATGCATACTAAAAATTATTTCTGGCAAGAATGGTCAATGAATACTAAACATGGGAAATGTTGATAGGCAGCAGGACTGCATGATCTTGAAGTATCTCCTCACAGATTGCTTATTAACAGCAAAGGTAAAATAGTAACTATGCTATAGAGAAATGTGATGGGTGATCAAAATTAACTTGAGGATATCATGTGTTTTCACATGCAATATCCTTAAAAGGAAACAATGCCACTTACGTAATATACAAGCCAGGAGTACAGAGTCTAAATCTAATCCTGAGGAAACAGCAAAAAAAACCCATAAAGAGGAATTTTCTATTTAAAAGTCAAGGGTGAAGGGAGCTGTATTAACCAAAATGTCAATGTCAAGAAAGACGAATAAAGGCTAAGGTTATGTTCCAGATTAAAGGAAACTAAAAGAACACAACAATTAAATGTATATCTGGTCCTGTACTTGGTCCTATACTGGAAGAAAAAAAAAAAAAAAAGACATTATTGGGTCAATGATAAAATGGAAATATAGATGAAAGATTAGATAAAAAGTATTAGGAATAAAGGGTAATGACGTAGGCAACTTGCTCTCAAATGGTTCAAATAAAAAGTGTACAGAGAGAGAGAAAGGGAGGAGTGGGAGAGAGAGACAGAACAAGAACGGAGGAGGAAGGAAGAGGAGCAGAGAAGGAGGGAAGGAAAAAAAGTTAAAATTCTGGAAGAATATTGAAAACAAACTGTTAACCATAAATATTTTTTTTTCAGTATTGGAAGAGGAGCCTGAAGAGATAGAGAAAAAAGTTGGTTTTGTTTTCATTTTTTACCTCTTTAGTTTAAATTTCTGACCTTGCCAATTTGTTTATTTTTAATAATTTAAAAATAGAAAAGCATCTGATGAGAATATATTTCCTCTTGTTTTACTGGACAAATGTCAAAGTTAGTATAAAAATAATAACAGTATTTTGTAATTTGGGTCGAACATTAAATTTCATCAGTCTGCAGAATGTGTGTTTTTTTTACATACTAGAAACCAAAGAATTTCTAAGGTGCTAAAGGCCTGGCCCCAAGAAAAAGCTTCTTTCATATTTATTTGCTTTTAAAGGAAAAACCTGAAATTGTGAGGGCCATTTTCACCCACTGTATTTGAATGTTCAAATTCAAAGTTGAAGAGCAGAGTTCAACTTTAAAATTGTTTAAAATTGAGGCAAGAATGTCTCTAGCCTACTTCCCTTTTTAATTGTATTTAGTCTCAAGCTTTTACAGAGGGATGAATAAGTAGCTCTTATTATTCATGTTTGGTACCTGACACCATCCTACATCACTTGGTTAGAAATATGGCTATATATATGCACACACATATATACACACCTGATATTAATTCATTGGTTCTGATGTTTCAGGGTTACATCCAGCAAAGGAAATATTCCTTCTATGGGGTACTTTTTGAAGGATTAGCTCAGCTAGTTAAGGCTTCCTATAGCCATGCCCAAAAGCCCGCTACAGCAATGCTTCTCAAATTTAAAGGTGCCTATGGATCACAGAGGGTTCCTTTTAAAATGCATGTTCTGATTCGGGAGGTCTGGGGAGGGGTCCTTGAGTCCTTTCTAACAAATCTTCAAGATGCTGATGCTGTGGCCTATGGACCATCACGTTGAGTAGGGAAGTTATAAAGAACTGAGCAGAGGTAGGGATGGGACATAGACCTGAGTTCTTCTCTGCTTACCTTTTTTTATAAAATATCTAGTTATATTATCACTGTTTTCTATCAATCTAGCAGCCTTCAGGGGTACTTGAGTGCAGACACTGTATCACTTTCAACTGTTCCAGCCTGGACTATTAGCTCAGAAATTTTAGTCACACTGAGCCGGTAAAAAGACACATTTGTGAAATGTGCCCATCTGATATTTTCAGTTAATGGTCTTATTATTTCAAAAAAGAAGAAGAAGAAGAAAAGAAAAAGAAGAAGGAGGAGGAGGAGGAGAAGTAGTGAAGGGTTAACTAATTGTCCATCTGGTAGAAAAAACAATTTATAGTCATGTTGAGACAATCTCATTCTGGTGAAAAACGTGTATCGTGGACCTAATCTACGGGGAAGTTCCAGCCCAAGTCACGTCTCGAACCATTTTAAGAGTTGCTTCGGAGGCATTTTTCTATAATATGTACACATCTGTCATGTTAAGTCCACAAGCAGCCTCTGTATGAAGCAAATATCACGAATATGACTTATGACAGCAACTGTTGTGTTCATTCTGTCTCTTACAAACCCCTCAGGGAGAGAGAAGCACTGTCTGCGTCAGGATCTGCTTCTACACTCCTATTACACCTGTGAGAGACTAACGTTTTAAGACTTATGTTTAACTGTCCCTTGCAAAAGGATATGCATAAAAAGATACAGGGAAACCCAAGGAATCTATGGAATATCAATCATAATGTAAAAATAATTAACCCCTCAAGATAAGTAACTTAGCAAGAAACAGCCCGATTTCATTAAAGACTAAAGACCCTTTTGCACTCTCCAATCGGTTTAAAAAGAAAAATCTGTTGACATCAAACATGTAGCCCACATGGATTAAATTAGGCCACTCTTCGTGTTACAGTTTAAGATTTCATAAAGTACAGCTTGTGGTTAAATCATGTGTTTCAGTTCTGAAGAGCTGGTTGATGACTTCTCAATCTTTTCAATATTGTAGCACTAGCAATATTTACCCAGGCACCACCACAGCACTCTTCAATGTGGTCTTAATAATCCGGCCCCCAGTTCTGTAGCCCACTCCACATTTTGATTCCCAATAAACAAATATTTGTGGTGTGTTCGTGGGCTGTTTAACTGCTAGCATATTTGGTGTAGGACAGCATTCCATGAAGAAAGGGGACACATCTGTGAACCCTGGGTTAAATGCTGCTGAGAATGGGGTTTCAATGAAAGCACCAGGTCCTTTTTTTTTTTTTTGAAATGTTCAGTGACAGCTGATAGAGACTACACTGGAAAAGCTGTTCAAGGGGGACAATTCTTCAAAAGTGTCTAACGAGGAATTTTTCTTCCCCTCCTCCACCACCCTGACTCTATTTGAGGGCCCCAAATGTTAGAGCATTAATGGATTTTCAGATAAGCAGGAAACGAAGAAGACAATGGAAGGGAGAGATTTCCTTTATACATATGCAAGGTCTCCAGATGCTTCAGTTTCTGAACTTCTTAGCACGAATCTGGGCATAGACTTAACCACTTGGGAGCTCACATAGGCAAGGAATGTTTATTCATATTGGTATCTTCCTGTTTCTAGGATTAGAAGCTGTCAAAAACAAAGACATCGGCAAGTCCATGCTGTCTGTCTTGTTTCACTTAATTCATTTTGTTTGCAGTCATAACAAGTATGTTATTTATTTAGTTGTAAGTACATACCAAAGTAAGGATGCATTCACTTTAATCCTTTAATTTAACGAGATCACATACTTTAGGAAGCCAAAGGCTTTACGACAAGATTAGAATAAAGAGTTCTGTTTCCTCTTAGATTAAAATAGATA
Organism: Pteropus medius; assembly: GCF_902729225.1. Classification (NCBI taxonomy): domain Eukaryota; kingdom Metazoa; phylum Chordata; class Mammalia; order Chiroptera; family Pteropodidae; genus Pteropus; species Pteropus medius. The sequence continues at coordinate 26,090,679 of NW_024340692.1, forward strand.
TCCTGAATATCTGATTTGTGGCATATCATTATGTTTGATATTTAGGTGCTCTCTTGCTGAGGTCTAAATTAGTATGTTTATTAAATTCCCTCTAAGTGGCATTTTACCCACTGTGTTTACATTTAGAATCATCTTTCATGATAAAGTCTGTCATAAAATGGGAAAACTGATTTACTACCTACATTTCTTCCAAGTTTGGTAGCTAAGACCCATCTGTCAACAGAAATAAAGCGCGCGCATGCACACACACAAACACACACGCTTTGTTTCCTTAAAAGATCCGTGGCCCTTTAGCCCATTCCCCTTCTTAGATCAATTTTTAGCAGCAGGAGATGCCACTAGGTCAACTTGTTTCTTTTTCAATTTCTGCCAAAATTTTTCTTTCCAGCGCATTCTCTTTGCACCATTAGGAGGTCAGGCTTGGTTTGTATTTAAAACCTCCTCCAGCCTGGGAAATTTTAGGCAACCTTTTGAACGAGAAATTGTTTATTTGTTGAACCACAATTCAAGAATCTGCTCGAGTAATAGATTGAGATAAATATTAAAATAAATTTAAAGTAAATAATCAGTTTGGATTGAGAAAACCACCCCCAAAATATGTTAATCTATGAATGGAAATCTTGAATGGTTAAAATAACAAAAGACTATGGAAACAGTAAATCAATTTCTACAAAGATTCTGAAGTGGCAAGCTCCAATGACTTGCTGCCACCCCATTACCCCCATTCCCCAACTCCCATCTGTCTGGCCTTTGTGCAAATGAAGGTCTCTAACAAATAACAAGATTTGTAACCAAAGGCCTGATGGCACAAAGACCTGTCTTCCAGAGTCCTCAGTAATGGCTGCACTTCCAACATCCATCAGCCTTTTGCAGAGAAGTAGAGCCAGCCCCTCTCCAACTAATGCATCTTCTGTCCAGTCCCTTGACAGTAACTGTCCAACCTCTATAAAACACCCCATTCCAAGTCTGCACAGCTTGAACTGCTACTATGCAAAAGGCACACCACCAAGACGAAAGCACTCATTAACACTTCAGCCTGCAGAGATTTATCAGGTTAACTAATCCAAATACCTGGTAGTTCTTGAGGAATTGAAGTTCAAAGGAGGTAAATTGTGGGGGAGAAAGGAGAGAAAGGTCTGAAGAATTATCAAGTGTCATGAGGGCAGCTGGACACTCAAAGGAGTAGCTTGTGCACAGTGGAAAGAACACTGGCCTTGGAGTCAGACAGACCTGGATTCATGTTCTTCCTACATTATTATCGTATGTCAAGTGACGTTCCAAATATTACACATAGTGATCCATTTAATCTTCTCAACAGCTCTGGGAGATAAGAACAATTAGTATCATCACCTCCATTTTACAAATGAGAAAACTGAGGTACAGAAAAGTTTAAGTGCCCAAGGTCCCACAGCTTTGTAAGAGGTGAAGCTGGAATCTGAATCAAGGCAACCTGGATTTGTTGTCCACGTCCTCAACAAACTTTACGCTAACTTTAAAATGTCCCATGGAGTATGTGACTTAACCTCTGAGTCCCAAGGGGCCATATTGGAAACTTGTGTTAAAATACTTATATCAAGCTGTGTTATGAGGATTCAATGTGAATATGTACGTCAATGATTAAAAATTAATTTCCTTCTTTAAAAGATGAGGTATCTGCAGAAAAGAGAACAGAGGGCATGAAAAGGGAATCTTACCTGCCTCACACTTTTGCTGCTATATTCCTGAGTTTCCCACCAATACCCCATGCTCCCCCAGCCTTGCTAGGCTGTGCACTACTTAAGCTGCTTCTCCAGCCCTGTCTGCAGATTAGTGAACAGCTGCTTGAGTAGGACCACAGGGCACTTTCATCTCCAGCACAACAGAAAGAAGCAGTCAAGCAGAGAATATTAATAACAAGCCAAATCCTCATTTTCTAGAACTGCAACAGAAAACTTGGGTTGTTTCAATGTTTTCATTCTCACTACATAAGCACAATTCCTTAGTGTTAACTGGGTAAAAATTCAGCTTGTTGAAAATTACTTCCATATACCAGAAAGTGCCTTTTCCCTTCACTTTACATTTTCCAAAGCAAGACAGTTTTGATGTTGTCACATCAACAAACGTACATTCACTGCCCACAAAGGTCCTGGAGGAGGCTACAGGCGAACTAGCCGAAACTGCATGCAATTGGAGGTTAGAAGAAGAAAGTTCTACTCTTGGTTCTCCCGCTCTTCTGGGTGACACTTAATTTAATCCCTCCATGTTTTTTAACCTTCCTCTATACTGTGATAATCTCCTGTGTTCCCTCCACACTCTAACTCGCAAGGTCCTAGCCACATGGCATGATAGGGCTGCTACGACTATCACAAATTATCAGTTAATAGAAATGTATTTCTCACTGTTTCAGAAGCTAGAAGTTTGAGATCAAGGTGTCATGATGGTTGGTTCCTTCTGAAGGCTGTGAGAAAAAAATCTGTCCCATGCCCCATTCTTAGTTTCTGGCAGTTTGTTAGTAATCTTTGGCATTCTTTGGCTTATAGAAGCATCACCCCAATCTCTGCCTTCATCCTCATATGATATACTTCCCTGTGCTCATGTCTTTGTCCAAATCTTCCCCTTGTCATAAGGACACAAGTCATATTGGATTAGGGGCCCAACCTACTCTAGTATGAGCTTATCTTAACCTAGCTAATTATATCTACAATGACCCTATTTCCAAATAAGATTACATTCTGACATAGTGGGATTAAGAACTTCAACATATGAATTGGGGGGAGACATAATTTAACCCATAACAATGTCCTTTTACATTTTCTTCATAGAAGATATTCTAATCTGATTTTTTTAAATTTTGCTTATTGTCTATGCAATAAGATGCTAAACTTTGTTTCCATTGAGGCACCAAAATATAATAATATTAGTTATCAACTTGAAGTATGAGAAAAATTACCAGCAGAAACTTTAAAATAAGAAACTAAAAATAGATTAGATCAGTGCTTCTCAAACTTGAATGTGCATGTAAGTCACCTGGGGATCTTGTTAAAATGCAACTTCTGATTCAGTAGGTCTGGGGTGCACACAAGATTCTTCATTTCTAATAATTTTCTATGTTTTATTGATACTGCTGGTCCATGGACCACATTTTGGTTAGCGAGGGATTAGATGATAGATTTATAACGACTAAATAAAAGATAAAAGAATGGAGAAAGAGGATTTTCATGAGAAGGATTACTTTGTTGAGAGCTGAGCTGTGATTATCCCTTCTTCTGGACCCCTGTACAGAAGAGATATGTATGTAGAGGAATGTTGCTTCCCAAATCCAACTCTATGACATGATCTGTTGGAGTTTGCTACATGACTATTATATTTTGAGTGGAGAGTAGACTGAATCTGACTCTCATCTGAGAAACCTAATAGGTTAGAGACTGGACTGCTAGCTGCTCTGACAGCAGGAACAAAGGAGAGGTGACCATGTTAGGGTCAGCCCCAAATCCTAGAATTTGTCAGCAAAAAGAATGTGTGAGAAATGGGCCACAGACAAAAAAGAAGCTGTCTCACAACAGCATCAGTCAAGTGAGGATTTTCTGACCCCATTTCTTCTCCTCCACTTCAATGCTCCACAGTTGGAGGAGTCAGAAGAGCAGCTAACGAGTGGAAGAGAAGGTCAACAATGAAAAGAGAGGAAGCCAACCATATTCTTTCTCCGACTATAGGCTTTCACCTAGAGAAGGGAAGAACATGTAAGCCAAATTGAGGTTCTGATGACTAAAATAGTTTATTACCTGAGAGTGACAAGAAAGGTCATACACTGCCAGAGTGTTCATGCAGAAGTAAGGGGAATAATGACTTCCACTAAGTAAGTTTAAAGAAATATAGGAGATGAAAATAAAGACGATTTTAGGAATATACTCAATGAGCCCTACAAGTTCACTATGCTGGCAAAAACTATCTCTCCTTGGCAGAAGGTAAGCCCCAAGAGAGCAAAATACTTGACTATTTTATTCACTGCTATTTCCATAACTGCTGTATTTGTATGTGCAGATTATGCACTGCACAATGGCACCATATTCAAGAGGAACTCAATTTGTAGACATCACATATTTGTAGGTTTACTACCAAACTTATTCAACATATAACACTTTTTCTCAATAAAATAAGGATATTATGACAATTTTCCAATAGATATAAGTAAAATATATTGAAGAAGCTAATTCTCACAAAAATACCTCCCAGGCTAATGGCCCTGATATACCGGGCCCTGAGGATTCCCTGACATATAGTGGACATTCAATGAATATTTGTGAATGAATGAAATGTTTTATTTCTATCAATATGCCCCTTATTTTCAATTGCATGCTGGACTGATCTAGGGGATTATCAATCATACTAACCTTTTTTTTTTCCCAGCAGTTGAACATTTGCCTAGGTTCATTCAAGAGTTATATACATAATGGCCCCCCAAAAGAGTCTTCAGTAAATGCCAAGGAGACATAGTCAAAGAGAACCCATAAATCTAAAAAGGCACAGCTACTACTCCCACAACAGCAAAATGAAATCCCAGGAGTCCCTCCTCCCTAGCACATTCATGTATGAGCAAGGGTCATTTATGGCAAGAAATGACTGCCCTGGGATAGTATCACAAGGGAACCGTGGGAGACCCTTGGCTTGCTCTTCCTAGCACAAAGAATTCTCATCCTCTAAATGGTCACTTGGCTGGAACTTTATCATTCAGGTGTCAGCTCAACTATCATCTCCGTAGAGAAGTTATCCCTAACTATTCCATCTAATTCCCCATACTTTACTCCCATCACTTTCTACTGCCTTGAAATTTTAAAGATTTTCTTCATAGGCCTATCTCCTAAAAATCATCATATTTGTTTACTTACTTATTGTCTGTGTCCTTACAAGAGAACAAGAACAAGACACTGTATTCCCACCATCTAGAATTTGTACCTTCTCTACCCTTTGAGAGTTATCATGGTTATTATTTCCTCTGATTTCTGTTTCACTGATAGTACTCTCAGCTTATTTAATATTTATTGAATACCTAGTATGATTCAGGCACTGTTCTAGGTGCTCAGTATACAGCAGAGGAAAAAGAATCTCTGTCCTCATAGAGTGATATGTTAGTGGAAAGAGATGGATGAAAAACAAATAAATAAATATACCATGTCTAGAATATAAGTAATACAAGAAAAAATAAAGCAGGATAAGGGAATAGAAAGTGATGGGCTGGTGAGCATGAATGGTTTGTGAGGGATCAGGGATTTTTTTTTCTGGGGAAGTAACCTGAAGGACTGAGGAAAGGAGCCACATAGCCAACTGAAAAAGAGTGCCCCAGGCAGAGAATCCCACACACCAAGGCTTTGAGAAGGAATATGCTTGGTGTGTTCAAGAAATAAGGAAAGAGTCTGGCAGGCAAAGAGTGAATAAGACAGGGACTGGGAGGAAATGAGGTAAGAAGGCAGCTGGAGACCAGATCATGTGAGGACTTGGGCTTTCATTCTTAGTGAGATCACGAACCATGTGGAGGGTTCCAGAGTAAAATGATATGATTCACTTTTTGAAAGTAAATCGAGGCTGCTGTGTGATAACAGACTATAGCTTGGTGAGTGAGGAGTAGAGGTAGAATGAAAAGAAAGAGGCCTGATAGGGTCTATTGCAATAGTCAGGTAAGAAATGATGTTGGCTTAGACCAGATAGTAGGAAAGTGTTTTAGGACATATTTTGAAGAGCTGATGGGATTTACTAAAGGATTCAATGTGGAATATAAGGGCAAATGTCAAGGTCCTGATTCCAGTTCTTCACTCTACCTGTCTGCTTTAACTTTCCCTACTGAGTTCCTAATCATATCTCCTTAGCAAATTATTGACCTCACTTGGATTCTCCTCCACAGAGCAAGTCCTGGTCCTTATCCTGCACCACTCTCAGGGCCATGTAACTAGTTGAAAATCTATCACCCCATACAGTTAATCTGAGAGCTCCTACTCACCTTTCCTGCTTTATCTTAGCAGTCCCTTATTCTCATCCTCCACTCAAATTAAAATATTCTGCTTCTGAAACATTCAAGTCTCTATAAAGTTCATTCAGTCTAAATTGATCTCTGTGTTTTAAAATGTATAGAAATTGTAAAATTCATCAATCAATTGTGTTTTACATTATGACATCTCTTCTTGTAAACTTAAATATTTTATTATTATTTAATGTATCATGTGGTCTTATATCATTAACTAAAATATAAATTCTTCACAGGCAGAGAATCCACCTTATACTCCTTTACATGCTTTTATCACATACTATCTACTAGCACATATTGCCTTATACTTAGTAGATGATTAATAAAAATGTGCTCATGTGATATATATGAACTTGATTATACCCTAGCTCTAGCCACTGCCTCCATTTCTTCACCAACCATCCCCTTTTCTTTCCTACGTAATCAATCTCCCAACCACTTCAGTGTCTAGCTAAAATACAAAATTGATATAAGGAAGAAATGCAAGATTTAACTAGAAGGTTAAGTTGCAGTTTTATTTTGGATGTCTAAAATAAAAGGTTAGGTAACTAACAATTTGGTGGGCAATTGTGTCATTAAACGTTTTCGAACAAGAAGGTGGTATAACAATAACTACATTTTTAGTAAAGAACATTTAATCTGCCTATTTGTATATTATGGGATGGAAGGGAAATAAGCAAATGAGGGTTGGTATTCCTTATCTAACCATTGAAAAAGTCCATGTGAGAAATATAAAGGACATGAAATAAAAGACTGGCAGGGGAAATGTGAAACACGCACTGGAAGGAATATTTTAAAAAATCTTTAGGACTTTCAATTGATTGGATATGGTGAATGAAAAAGAAGGAGGAGCTACAGTTAGTGTGTGCAAAAATTATTATAACATTTATAAAAGCAAGGAAATCAAGGAAATGTTAATTGGGTCAAGAACACAGTGAGTTATTTTTAACATGTTCAGTTTGTGATGGCATTTAACCATGCAGAGGTGACCAAGAGGCAGTTAGAAACAGAAGATTATAAATTAAAAGACACGTCAGTACTAAACACAGAGTTTTGTGAGAGAATATGGTTGGCAAACACGCAAGCTTCACCTTCCCGCAGTTTAGCCTGTTCCCCACCCCACCTTGCCTTAGATTAGTCTAGCTGCCACAGCCCAAACTGTCCCCAACAACAGTTAGCTTCCAACAGGGTTATTCAAAAGAAAAATAAATAAAGAATTAGAGAGAAAGTATTGGTAGGGCTGAAGTTGGGATCACAAGTCAGACTCCTACTCTAATGTAAAATCGTCTCCTCTTAACTTACTCAAATTCTTTCCTTATTATTGGAACTTCTAGTACAGGCCTGCAGTGAATTTCACATAATATTATAGTAAATATAACTGACATGGATTGTACTCATAATGCCTTCTCAGATCTCATACTGCACTTTATGTTTTATTTGTGATATTATCAACTGGCCTCGATCAACCACACACCCACACACAATTTCTAGAAACTGCACTCTCCAGGAGGCTTGGTGCAATTCCATGCAGATTAAAGCACTACATTCACAATCGACTCTCCCAGAATATCTCCCAGTTGATAAAAGCATGAATCCAAAGTCGAACTCAGAAAAGCTAAGAGAATGGTTTTACTGAATTGGATTAATATCATTCGGAAGCAATGGTGAATGAATCATAAAACACTGAGGCACTGTGGATATATTTAAAGAAGCATGATTTCTCCTGAGTCTCAAGAGGTAAACCTGTAACTAATAGCCGAGAAAACCAAGAAGCAAAGTACTATCTATACCCCTAAACAAGTAGAGAAAGTAATAACAGAAATTATGGCATAAAAGACGAAACCAATCATTATAAGAACAACTAAAATTACAGTTTATGAGAAGAAGTTATACAGAAAATTGACACACTGGGGAAGTGCAAGAAGACAGATACCCTGAATGGGTTTCAAGTACTGAGAACCGATAGATTAATGATAATATGCTTCACGTGTTCTTCTTTAGGTCTGTATCTCTCATAACTGCACGTATAACAAATAATAATCCAATGTAGAAACAAAAATTCCTAACTTGGAGGCAAAAAAATTATGTATTTAATAAAGATGTTTTAATATGGAGGAATCTTTAGAAACCATCGGTTGTAAGAGAAACTCCAGATGAAATGTCATGTGCTACTTTGGGGAGCTGTGACTTCAAACACTAGCAATGTAAGCATATCAAAAGGAAAGAAGTTAGGTATGGGTTAATAGTTTTCAAATTCTGTTTTCTATTATTTTGTTTCTTTAATAACACATAGTGATTTCAAATCAATATTTAGCTGTTAGGTTGCCATAACTTCTTAGACACCAGAAGAAAGGAAAATACCAGAAGGAAGAAAACAATGCAATTCCATGAGAATGAAGCACTGCTCTAAATGTTAATGTCTGTTCCAGAAATACTAACATTGCTTTTGGGTGTGTGTGTGTGTGTGTGGTGTGTGTGTGTGTGTGTGTAGGCAAAGAGTATTTTCACTGCATAGTGTGAAAAACTTAAATCAGATCATTTCTATCTAATGAAGCAGTAGGGATAAAAATAATTAGTATTTAATAATACTAAGTAATAGGATTATGAATCACTGAATACTGAATAAATGAAGGCATAGAAACCTAAGCATACAGAAATGAAATAACATATGAAGTGAAAACTTTGTAAAAGCCATTGGACAGACTTGTAGAGTTTGAACACTGGACAGCAGTGAACAACTCCAAAGGGTGCCATTCGCAGGCTGTGTGAATAGCTCCCCTGGAGTTGTTCTGTGAACAACCTGTGCAGCCATCATACCTGGCTGCCCTGCTTTGTGTAGATATGCATTAAAAGATTTTTTTTTTTTTTGGTCAATAATGAGTCGAATTCTAAACTACTTAGGTGCCAACTCTGGTTTAAATAATGACTAATGCTTTAAAAAGCCAAGCACCTGGTTTCCAGGCCATATTCATGCGCCCTTAGACCCCTAAATTCCAAAAAGCATAGAATGAAATGATAACATTTTCTGACGCAATTTTAGGTGTATTTTTCTTTTCTAAAGATAGATTTTATTGACATAGTCTCCTTCTAACTAAAAGCAAAAGACAAAGACAAAAAAAAAATGAAACCCACCAAATTTTAAAACTTGAACCTAAATAATTGTAGTATTTAAAATTCTTTTTGAAGTAAGTGCAAACAAATAATTCTTATTTATTTCATCTTTCTCCAAGTTGGAGCTGTGATCTTTAAACATGAAAAAATTAAGTCACTCTAATGCTTTCAGATAAGAAATACGTCATTAGAAAAGTTACTTTGAACCATACAATCATTTCGAGCACCAACAAGCATATCTCAGATGGTAATAAACTTTGGTCATGATGTTGACCTTGGCTTGAACTTGTGGCCTTAACCTCAAAACTTATACTACAACTCTCGGAATAATATATCTATATGACCCTCTCACTGCTGCTCAATATTACTAGCATTTTAAAGTGTTCAAAATCTGCCACAAAATCTCCTTTATTTAAATGTCTTTAAATTCAGGATAGCTATAAAAAGCATTGACAAATTCAAAACTAATATATTGTTTTCAGCATTTAGAGTGAGCTGACTGATATTTGGTAATTATATGCCATTCTTAAAGCAACCAAACTATGTTTGAAATAATTAGTTAACACTTAATAAACAAAATCTGCTTTATCTAATTTAAATGTTTGATGAAAGCTATATAAAGCAATTTAATAGTTTACTCTTTAAATTATTGAGTCAAAAATGTGCAAAAGTAATGTTGTAATAATTGCTTCAGTGCTATTAAATCTACCAAGGGAGCAATGAGTGTTACATTATTTAAAATAATGACACCACATTTCTTTCCCCAGAATAAGGAGAATGTTTAATAAATGAAATTCAAGAAGGTCTCAGGAAAAAGCCACTTTAGAACTGAATGCCTCACAAATTCAAATTGTTTTTCTAGCACAAGGTTAACATCGATACCATTCACACCAAACAGATATCCAGTCAGTAATGTAGAGGGAAATCTTCCTGCGGAGAACCAGAGAGCACCACATTCATTCTGCCTTTCAACAAACTGTCACCATAATTGCTGTAACTACAGCCTGGTGTTGTGGTAGTACTTGCACCATAATTTGATTCTAAAGAAAAGGCTCAATGTATCCAGAATTTCCACATACTCTCCCATGCCTTCTGTAATTAGGTAATCTAGGCATCTTCCTGAGTTTAATGAAGCAAGTCCTGAGGCTTGAGTGAAACAGAATCAAAGCTGTCATAGGCCCCAGTTAGATCCCTGACCACGTGCAGCATCTCAATTCTGTATTCCTGGATCTTGCCCACAAACCACTACTTGTCTCCCTCCCTAACAGTGACTGCAAAAACAAGGCCTAAAATGTTCCATTTTGACTTTCAGAATTATACCTCTGCAATGTCTAAGTCCCCAGAAAAAGGATCCATGAAGGTAGCACCATTGACTCCCTTGCTTATATTCTGAACCTGGCACCGTTTCTGGCATAGGGAAAGTCTCAATAAATATATGCTTACTGACTGAGTGCTAAAGAGCCCAGAGAGTTCACTCTGAAGTTTAATCTCCATTATTGCTACAGAAGAGAACCACCATTTTCAGGATCTGGAAAAACACCCTTGTACATATAAAGTCATTTTTAAATTAATGAACATCTTCAGGGGAAAGATTTGAGAAATGGATGCCTATATATTTCTCAAATATATAATACAAAAGAAGATCTTGTTATTCTTTAGACAAAAATCATCTCCTTCTTTTCTCAAACCTCTGATAATCCCTGTCTCACTTCATGACAACACACCTACACATCCAAGAGAGAAATCTCAGGAACCTTCTGATTTCTTCCCCCTAACCTCGAGAATCATATTTAGTTACAATGCTGCGGAAATTCCTTTTATTCCAATCCTCTTTAATCTATTCCCTCACCTTATTCACGACAGTCGGTACTGACTCTTACCAGAAATATATTGTTGTAAAAGGAAATTAGGCAAGTCTGAGTTTATTTTTTATAAAGCCCGTGGAGTTATTATATAGTATATTCTATTCAAACTTTATTTTGTGGTATTTTTGAACATATTCCTAGATTTATCAGGATATAAACTGTATCAACTTTTCTGCATCTTTCAAATTATCCCTTTTCCAAATATTTTCAAAATTACTTCCAAATTATAGAAGAGTGTTTGTTCCACAAGGAGAATTCCAAGTTAACATGAGTTACTTTTCTAACCTCTTCCCCAAAGAGTTGTGTGTGTGTTATGCATGTTTATTTATATGCATTTTAAATTTATGGATCCACGAGTTGCAGAAATGCTTCTAACAATTTTATTTGAATATTACTGACATATTTATGTTGCATATATTTAAAGTGTACAGTTTGATAAGATTTGGAATATGTACACACATGTGGAAATATCACTACCATTAAAAAAATAAATTTATCCATTACCACAAAAGTGTTCTCATACTCCTTTGTAATTCTTCCTTCCTGACGGTCACTTATCTTGAACACCATTGTTTCATACATTTTGACTAGGTGAGGTTTTTCTTCATTATTTCAGGTGACAGGGTAAATCTGGTCTCCATTTATCTTTTGCAGAAGCAGAAGCCTCTCAGTTGATTTTTTACTATATATTTTTAGTTCTTTTCTTAATGATTGACCGAGGGATTACAATATGCATCTTAACTCATCATAATCTAATTCAAATTAATACTAACTTAATTCTGGTAAAATACAGAAACTTTACTTCATCCTCCATTTGTGCTATTATTATTATCACATGTATGTATGTTATAAACCAAACTATACAGTTATAATTATTGCTTTATATGCTCTAATGCTTTTTAAAGAATTTAAGAGAAAAATATTTATGCAATCTTTTCCATTTATCCATATACTTAACCATTTGTAGTGTTCTTTATTGATTCTTGTGGATTTTAGTTACCATCTAATATCATTCTTTTCAGTCTAAGGAACTTCCTTTAGTATTTCTTGTAAGGCAAGTCTGCTAGTAAGAAATCCTCGCAGCCTTCATGTATGTGAGAATGTATTTTTTCATTTTCATTTCTGAAGAATAGTTTTCCTAAATACAGAATTCTTGATTGACAGTTATTTTCTTTCCACACTTTGAAAGTATCATTTTACTGTCTTCTGGCCTTCATTATGGCTGATGAAAAGTCAGTTATTAATCTTATTGGGGTTCCCTTACATTTGATGAGTCTTTTTGTTCTTGCTGCTTTCCAGATTTTCTCTTTTTCTTTCAGTGACTAGGTATTCATCTCTTTGTGTCTATTCTATTCAGAGTTTATTGAGCTTCTTGGATATTTAGAGTCATTTTTTAAATCAAATATTTGAAGTTTTCTGCCATGATTTCTAAAAATATTCTTTCTATCCCTTTTTGTCTCTTCTCTCTCTGTGAGTCCATTACACTTATTTTGGTAAACTTGTTGAATCACAGGTCTCTGAACTTCTGTTTATTTTTCTTCATTCTTTGTTCTCTCTGTTCTCCAGTTCCAATAATTTCTGCTGATGTACTTGAGTTTTGCCAGTTCTTCTCAGATCTTCTGCTGAGCCTTTCTAATAAATTTTTTTTAGTTGTTGTACTTTTCAACTTCAAAATTTCTGTGTCGTTTTTTATACTTTATATCTCTTTATTGCTATTCTCTAATTACTATTCTCTAATTGTTATTCTCTAATCATTGTGATCCTACTTTTTTTTAAAGCATGGCTTCCTTTAATTCTTTGAACATATTTATAAAGTTGCTTTGAAACCCTTCTCTACCAATCTAACTTCTGGGCCCACTGAGTAAAAATAAAAAGCTGACTGCATTTTATTCCGAGTATGGATCACCTTTTCTTGTTTCTTTGAATGTTTCATGGTTTTTGTTGAAAACTAGACATTTTAGATATTACAGTAGCTCTAGATTCTGATATTTTCCCTGATATTTGATGTTGTTGCTGATATTTTTGTGTTTGTTTTAGAAACTTACCTACTGTAAATCTGTGAAGTTGGTTTCCCCTGCCATGCATAGCCCCTGATGTCTCTTCTTAGGAATTTCTTTAATTCGTGTTTTATTTGTAAGCTTGATTGCCTTGAAGTCATCCCTATGTCTGCATAGCTTAATAGTCTGTGGGTTTATTTAAAGTTCAAGGACTTTCTGTCCTACATAAGCATTTATTTTCTGCTGGGATCTCTTGCATCTACTCTGCATAGGTGTGTGGTCTTTCAATTAGCCAGGGACATTAGGGTAAATTAGATTTTCTTTGGTCTCCCTTGTGCATGCACAGTGAAGGCAGCCAGAGATGTATAGAGATATTATTGAGCTCCTCTATGGCTATCTCATATCTAGGATCTCTTTAATTTATGGTTGGTCCATTGGTCTGTTGCTCTTCCCAAATGGGACTATGCCTCAAATTAGCAGTTGCTGGGGGTGGCTCCATAGTGTAGTGGTTAGCACGTCTGCTTTATACGCAGAAGGTCCTGGGTTCGCACCCCGGGTGCGCCAGGCCCTGGGTGCACACAGTAAGTGTGTGGGAGGAGACGTCCCGCCTTCAGAGATCCAATTCTTAAGGGGAAATGGCAACATCCATAGGTCAGGGGTAGAAGTGGGAGGGGAGAATTAAAGAGGGGAAAAAAAAAAAGTTAGCAGTTGCTGGCCTTCCTCATTTGCTTGCTTCCAAGATCATTACTTTTACTGAGAATGCTGGAGTAGGTTTTTCACCTTCCACACAAAATCACGTGAGTCCCTTCTGACAGCAAAGCTTCTGGCTTGCATGGCCTGCCCCACATAGCACTACCGCACCAACCAAAATGGGAAGGATAGGAGCAGCTCCAGGTATAAATGCAATTGATTTCCAATGTTCTTATCTGATACTCAGCAAATTTTCATGAATAAATGATTCTCAATTTGTTTTTTGTCTTTGATTGATTTCAAGAGCCATAAATGTTTGTTTTTGAAAATACTTTCCAGTTTTATAATTGTTTGTCAGGGAAAGGATTTGCCTCTCTCCTCACTCTGCAAATGGAAGTTAAGCTTCTCGATTGATTTTTCTGTTTATTATGGGTCATATTTTCATGCTTCTTTGTATGCTTAGCAATTTTTAATTGGACATCAACACTTTTGAATTTTACCTTGTTAGGCACTAGATATTGTTGTGTCCCTATACATAGTCTTGAGCTTTGTTCTGGGACTAGAAAAAAATGATCTTTTATGGACTAAATGTGTGAGTCCCTCAGAATTCATGCTGAAATCCTAACCCCCCAATGTGATGGCATTAGAAGGTAAACCCTTTGGGAGGTAATTAGGTCATGACAGGGGAGCTCCATGAATGGGATTAGTGCTCTTATATAAAAGACTCCAAAGAGCTCTCCCACTTCGCATGTGAGGCAACAGCGAGAATACAGCCATCTTTGAAACAGAAGGATGGCTCTCATGAGACACTGAATTTGACCATACCTTGATCTTGGACTTCTCTGCCTCCAGAACTGTGAAATAAATGTTTGTTGTTTAAGTAACCCAGGCTATGGTATCTTTGTTATAGTAGCCTGAACTAAGATATGATCCTCTTGGGTCTTTCTTTTAAACATTTTGTTAGGTGGGAACAGAACAGTGTTTAGTCTATAGCTAATTTTGCCACGTTACTGTTAAAAACCCTCCTGAATACTCTATCCAATGACCTTATATTCTTACCTTTTCTAGAGTGAGTAATAACAGGAATTATTCCAGTTGGTAGGAACAAAAACTATTCCAAGTCCTTTGTGTGTCATGGTGATTATTTCTTCTAATTCTTTCAGATAGTGTCTTCTATGGCCTCAGGATGTTTACTTAAAATACGTGCTGATAATTATTCAGCTGAAGCCTCAAAGGAGACCTGCAGATCTCTGAAGTTCTTTCTCTATACACATCTCTCCACTCTGGTCCTCTGCCCTGCAAACTCTAGCTGCCTTGGTCTCCTCAGATTCTACTTAACTCAGAGAGACTACCCAGCTCCATCTGAGTTCTCCCTCACTGTGCCACAACTTGGAAACTGTCCAGGCAGTAAACTTGGCAATCATATGGCCCTCTTCATCTGCTTCTTATATTTCAGGAAATTGTCCTTTATTGTTTGATGTTCGGTGTCTTGAAACCATTGTTTCATATATTTTGTCTGTTATTTTTTCTAGTTGATTCATGTGGGAGAATAAATCTAATACCTTCTGGCCCATTTTGCCCAGAAACAGAAGTCAAGAATGCTTATTTTGACAAGGGAACACATTTAGTTGAGTCTGTTGACTTTTTTTTCCTTTCATTTGTTTTGCCATCACCACCAACTCCTGCCCCGTGACCCATGCAAGTTCATCATCATTCAAGACAGACTTGACCCAATCTTAATCATGTAACATTATTTTTTTTTAAGTACTACCCATAGCTAGTCACTGCCTTAAGAGCTGAGGGTATAGAGACAAATTAAAACAGCAACCCATGATGAAGATGTCTGTGATCAGCGTGATTTCTCAGAGTCCAGTCTTTCAGATCAGCAATCTCTTTGTTCTTCCCTCAACTAGATCCATATACTTTCTTCACCTACTAGTCCTATTACTTCTCATTGTGCATTGAATGTGCCTAAGTTATTTAGACGAAGAAGTTATTTTTAAAGCCTCATACACCTTTCCTTATGAAATTAAATTTTTCTCTTCATGCCATTCTTCTTTAACAAAGGGAAATGTTCTCTCTCTCTTATCCAGGCCTATATTTATTCTGTTTTTCACTCATTACATTAATTTTATTTGGGCAAAAGAACAACAATCATGTTTAAGCTTTAGATGGGAAATAACACAGCAGGGTTCCATAAATAGAGTTTAATTGCAGTAATTACTTACGTTAATTATATATCAACTGATTATTTTTAAGATTATTTATTGAGCACCATCAGCTTTCAGAGGTACACATCACTCTCCCACTGTCTTTTTCAGATTCTATATCCATGCTCAGAATAATCAACTATTATTTGACACATGGTATAATAAGTACCTAATGAAATCCCAATTAAAATTATATTTGAGACACTTAATTTTAGAGATAAATTAGAAATAATTACATGATTCAAGAATCCACATCAGACAGGAAAGACACAACTATATCTTGACTAACTGGAAAGGACAAGCACAGATGAAGCCTTTTAATGTGCTTTCCAAAACCTGTTACTAAACATTATTGTACCTCAGCAGATGGCACCGAAAGATGTCTTTTTATTTTTTTAAATAGACAGTTTCCTTTCATACACCGACTTGAGTGATTGTAGTTCTCATTATTACTGTCATCTGTTACAGATAGGAAAAAAAGGTGAGGGAGAAAGCATGTTATTTTCCATAAGGCAAGAACATCAGTATGGAACCAGCCTTTGAGCATACTAAGTTTAATTTACTGAGGCACAATAAACAGGAGAATGCACTGTCTCCTAGCTGTTCATTTCAAACCACTTATTTTCATTTGTAGTTGAGACACTCTGTGCTTTGTGGGTACAGTGCTTCCACTCTTGCCTCCCGCAACACCCTTCCTCCCCCTAATTTTTCCCCCTTAAGATTTAATGAATTCCGAAACTAATAAAATCCAAGTTGTTAGTAGACACTAGCCAGGTAAAAGCTTTAATATCTTCTCTTTCAGAGTTCAAAAGGTCACTTCTCTACACTAGGATCACAAAAATATATTTATTCCCTCCTGAAAGCTATTTAGCCTCTAAAGGGGGAGCAGAAAACTGTCCCATTAAGTCCACCATCATTTTGCTCAAAGCTTCCTTTCCTTCCTGCAATATCTTTGTTCAGAGGACAACAGTCTCATTTACAGCCTCACATGGGGAAACTGTTAACTGTACGTTTCTGATCTATGTAATTTGCTGTTAAAGAGCACAATAGCATCTAATAGAAAACAGCTGTTACAAAATCCACTCTTTCTAGCAGGAGTGGTTCCTAATGTAGGATTTTAATTTTATCTCTTGATTGATAACACCCCATTAGCCATACCCAGATTCCTAACTGCAAAATGACGCATGGGTACTATTTTAAGCTCCCTCCCAGATGGATATCATTATGCTTGCTTGTCCCTCAGAGCAGAAAGTCCACAGTTTGGGTGGTTGAGTATACAGGCACTTATTACTGCCCTGACACACAAAACAGGAAATACTGGTCACAGTTGATCCAGAATATTCAAAATGCATAGATAAGGCAAGAAAAAGGGATTTGAATGGAAGAAAAAAGAAATGGGTATTAGTATAGGGAAAAAAAAAAATATCCAGGGACATAAAAACCAAAGTAGTTATCATTTCATAAAAAACATGAAATATTTTCACTTAATATTTTGGACTTTTAATTTTTATAGAAGAGAAACAGGGAGTGTCTTCTTTCACTAGTCACATAGGATTTTATTTAACAATAGCTATAGATTTGTAGGGAAGCTGTCGACTTGGGAGATCAGGATTAATCATTGAATCAGCTTTCCCCAAGTCCATGGCTAAAACTAAACAATTACTCTAAAAGGAGGGAGGGGCATTTTGCCATGGCAACCTTGCTATAACAGTCCCTCAGTTGGACTTGATGAAAATTATAGAATCTTCATCAGGTTTCTGTAGCAAAATAGTCAAGAAAAAATAAAATTTTCTGGAGTGGCAGCAGGAAGAAGGCAAAGGAAGGTCTCTGCCCAAGTTCTTGAAATTCTAATAAAAATGGTGACTGATTCATCATGCTTTCTGGAGTGACTTTAATTACACGTTTAAAAATCCTTCACTACCACAGGCATGACAGAAAGGCACAGAGCCATATACCAACCTTAATGAGATCTACATAAAGCAACTCAACAATTATTTCGTAATGGCTTCACAGTCCGAAATCAAGATATATTTCTATATGGAGTTCTAAGAGCACCTCGGGGCTAAAGTGCTGTGTTCATCAGAGGGGACTGTGGTTCATTAAAGGAGTCGGGAGCTGGAGAAAATTACAAGGTCACGTGAAACACCTAAGTTCCTAAATACCTAAGTTGTGTAGCATTTCTTCACCAGCAATAAACCTTTCCAACAACCTATTTCCCCAGAGTTAGAACTAGGACATTTATAGAGAAATAGTCACTCTTTGTATGTGTTGATCTTTGTCATGCTCCACAACTGAATTTTTCAAAAACATAATGGTTCACTCAGTCTTGGTTTTCACCTTTCACTTAAATAGCACTTCTCCCAGGAGACCTTCCTAGACCACTGGAATAGGTATGTTTACATGGCACTATTTCCCCTATATCATTCATTATCACATTTAAAGTTTATGGGAATTAACATTTTGGCTAATCAAAGAATCCATATTGTCAATAATGAACAGATCTATTCATAAATACTTTCCCCTAACATTGTGTATTGAAGATCTCTTGGAATTTGAAGACTCACAGATCTAATCTAAATCCCTTAGTTTATGAATTAAGAAATAAACACTATATATGGTAATGTATCCAATCGGAGGCAGGCATAGACTAGGACTCAGGTTTATGATTCAACACAAGAGACTTCCACTAAGTGTTGAGATCATTTTTTAACCCTTTATAAGAATCTGACCCATGTTGCCTACATATTTTTAGCCCCAGCCAATCCTCCCGCCCTGCCCTCAGTCCGGCCCACACAGGCATTTATCAAACTGAAGGAGAGGTACACCCTGATTTTATGCCATATCCTCTAAATTCTACAGCATATTCTAAATACTCTGCCAAATCTGCATCCCTCAGAACACTTCCCGCCTGTTTCCCAGCCTGTCTAGTATTCCTCCCTCCCCAATTTATCATACTTCTCATCCTAGTTGCCCTTGCCAAGACTCTCTGCCTGCACAAGCATCTTGTCTTAGATTATTCCAAGACAGTAGCCCCAGATCTCAGCTAACAATCTTGCGGCCTGCAAGTTCTCTACATACTAAGTTTAAAAGCCAGAGCTACTCCTTCAGCTCTACCTATCAATGGCTTTTTATCTAACTCTCAATAATGTGCTAGATGAATGAAGGTGATGAACATTTGTTCCCTTTTCCATCCAGGGAGCATCCACTATTATGTGTGTCTTCTGCAAAGCAGTACCTTGTCTCCCACCATTGGAGAGAAAGGCAGATGTTCCCCTCCCTGTGGCAGTTCATACATTTTCTCATTATGTAGGCTCCACCAATCTTGCCTCATACTTTGAATCTCATGGAAGAGGGGTGAATATGAAAGGAAAATCAGAGATTATTCATAACCCAGGGTTGAAAGTCCAGGGTAAGGTGCCAGATGCAGATTAGAGGAATGTAGCCTCTAATATATTTTCCTCTCTCTCTGTTATGTCATATTCATACTTACACATTTTAACTCATTTTCCTTTTCTTTCCTCTCCCTTTCTCCTATCGTATAAGGACTATGTTAAAAGTAATTAATTTTATAGTTCATTCATTTCATTATGGAAAATGAAGAGAGGATCAGAACAGAACTGGAGGAAGCATGGACAACTCCTGGAGATTCTAAATTTAGAGTAAGATGAAGCAACTGACAAGATTCAAGGCCATATATTTGAATATGGGCTATACTACCAGTTCTGCAAGTAAGAGCGAGGGGCATTATTAAGTGGATGCATTTGTCTTTTTAGGGTATAAGTACAGTAAGAAGAGTGTGTGTGAATGTTGGACAGCCAATGGAGGGCAGTAGTAGGCTTTTTTTTTTTTTTTTTATTTTTCAGTCATCTACAATCTGAATCCCCTTCCCAGTTTTGGAGAATCCTCCACTGTGTGAGTCTTGGCCATAGGATGACCAGATAATTTGTCATCCACACTGAATAGCTATTAAGAGTTAAAATGAGCACTGTTAATAATCATGCTGTAGCAGTCAACATAAACCAGAACTGTTCCAGGCAAGCCAAGACATGTGGTCACTCAAGATTTTGAAAAGGCAGTCTCTGCCATCTACGACAGAAACTTTGAGAGACACAATCCCTCTCCCTGCTCCCTGACAGCTAGGGCATGGGCATGTGTACTGACTCAATCAGATGCTCCTTGAAATAATGATGTAAAAACATTGTGGCTGTTATAAAATATTATTAGCAGTAGCAGATTACTTGCAGTAGCAAATTAAGGTAAAGAGTCTAGTTAACTCCTAGACATTTTAGAGTGTACAGTGGCTGCAAAACCAGCAAAAATATCCTAGCCATACTGTTCTTCTGATATGACCATAACTGGGTATGGTATCTAGTTTCCAAAATGGCTCCCAATTAACCTT
Organism: Pteropus medius; assembly: GCF_902729225.1. Taxonomy (NCBI): domain Eukaryota; kingdom Metazoa; phylum Chordata; class Mammalia; order Chiroptera; family Pteropodidae; genus Pteropus; species Pteropus medius. The sequence continues at coordinate 26,110,946 of NW_024340692.1, forward strand.
GACTACAGGTATTACTTTCCTTTATATAGTGCTCTTTCACAATGCATCTGGGTTGAACTGTGACACTTTCATCAACCACGAGGAAGTGATGCTGTGTCAGTTCTAGACCTAAATCTTGAAAAGACCTGGAAGCTTCAACTTTTGTTTTTTGGAAACCCTGAACCACCATATAAGAAGTCTGGTTACCCTACTGGAGAGATCGCATGTAGAGGGAGAAGCTCTGAAATAACAGAATAAGAGAGGCCTGGCCATCCCTGCTAAAGTGTCAGACATGTGAGGGAGCCATCTTAGACGTTTTGCTCAGTTAAGTGCTCAAATGAGTGTAGCCCAGGCAACATCACATGGAGCAGAACCGTAATGCTCTGCCCAGTCAACCCATAGAATTAGAGACGATATTGCTTCAAGCCACTGAATATCAAGGTAATTTGTTACACAGTAGTAGATAACTAAAACTCTAATCAACCAGCCTATTTTGGTTATTCCCATTTCACGAGCCTGGTTCTCTAATTTTCCTCTTTCAGTACATTAGTCTTCATACAAACCTCTTTCATCTCTCCTGATTTACTTGTGGCCTTTCTAAACATAATTATCTCCACTTTTTTTCATTCTAGGGCTGGGCTCCCCAACATTTCAAACACAAGGGCTCCATTTTTCCTTTAAAAATTGCATGTGATAGGTGTACTTTTAGTAACAATTGATTGGGAAAACATAAACTGCCAAAAACAATTAAGAATTCAGCGATAGCCATAAGTGAATTTGTATATTCTTCAGGACAATCACATACATCCAAAAACAAAGAAGGAAACATTCATGTAAAAACATAGTACTTAGTATTTCAGAAGTTTACAAACCTTTGGACTCCTTACCCTCGAAGTCCACATCCCCCTTTACATTCTCTTGAGATGAAGTAGTCTCAAAATACACTATTTATTGGGAAAGAGCAACAATCTGGAAAACACTGCAGCTCTTGACAGGGAACATCACTGAGAGCAGACAGAATACATAAATTTTTTTAAAAATCCAAAAAACCAACCATCTTCAGAGGATAGAGTTGGGGGAGAGGAGGGAATCAACATTTTGGAGAGGAATGGCTCACAGATAAAAGTTTTCCTATCGAAGCACCTGAATTATAGAGGTAAAGCTATTTATGAATTCTATTAATGGTTAACCATGTACACATCCCCTCAATCTGGGCACTTTCCTTTCCTACATCCTCCCAGAAATAGGAAGGCATCTACAGACAGACCTTTTCCCGTTTAACCAACTAGCCCACAAATAGAAAAAATTATTTATTTTTGGTTTGAGAATATGCTGAAATTTAAAAGGCAGACTTTTTTTTTTTTTTACTTCAGATTTTGTTTTACATCCCACAAATGCTTCTGACAGGCTAGAGCAGGGAGTAGTTTCCTTCTTGAAAACATATCCGATTCACTATCCCTTCTTATTAAAACAGAAATACGTTACTCATATAAAGTTAGGAATGATTTCTCCTCGCTGTGTTTTTAATGCGAATCCAGCAATTACTTCAAATAGGGTTGTTTTGCAAATTGCATAGGTGTCTCTCTGGAGATAACCCCAGGAATATCTTAGACATATTTGTATGTCTAAAATCAGGCACATAACACTTTAGAGGAACCTAAGGAGCACCTCTTGGTGACAGATGAATAGGACAGAGTTCAGCACAAGGGATGAGCCCTTATTACAGAAACATCTTAAATTGATGACTTCTTTATAGATGGCATTTTTAACCTTAATGGAAATACAAAGTAATAGTATTAGTAGGAGGTCAGACAAGTGGGAAAGGTTCAGATTTTGCTTTCTGGCTTAAAAAAAAAGCCAGTATAACTTTTCTCCCTGCAGACTCTTCCACCACTTTGGTTATCATCAGCTCTTGGACTTCCTGTGAATATAGATCAATAAAATAACTTCTCTCCCAGTCTGTCTGTCTAGATTTACCATCACTATCCAATCACCCAGTTTCAATAAATACCAAACTAATAATTGCAGATATTCATCAGGATATAATAATCATTTTCTTAAATTAAAAAAAAAAAAAAAATCTCCTTTTTTCAAACAGAGCTGTTTTTCTCTCTCAGCTGAGGCCCCAGGCCTGGCTAGGAATCATTAGCCACTGAATGAATATAAGAAATTCAAACATATTAAGAAAATCTTTGAATAATTCAGTTACCAAGTCAGTGAGCCACAAGAGGCAAATGCCCAAGAAATCAGGCTTCATTAGCTAGCTGCAGGCTTCATATAAAGCTGCCCTACGGATTCTGAGTACTAAAAAGCATCCCATACTGCCAGTCCTCTCTGTCATAGCATACATGAGCTTCTTTAAATATCAGAATACAGGGGAAAGCAGGGGCAAGATGAGGCTTGAATATTTATCAAGTGCCTATGCTGTTCCATACCCCACCCCAGACACATATACATTATTTTGTTTAATCTTTTAACAAGCCGTGTTAGCTGTTATCTTCCCATTTTACCATTTCACAAATGAGATTCCTGAAACATAGAGCTATACCAGGTCATGCAGATAATGAATGGCAAATAGTAAATTTGAACACAGGTCTAACTAACTATATACCCCAACCATCAGCTTTATGTGAGCATAACCCCATACCACCCATACTACCATGTCAGCAAGTTGAAAGTTGCAAGAATGGAAAAGGAGAGTGTACACAAAGAAGCAGTATGAAGTAACAGGTAATAACTTGGTAGTAAGAAAAAAATATATAAAGTTCAATCACATAAGACTCCTATATTTTGTAGGAATGTATTCTAAAAAAAAGTCTGTGAGCCATCCTTTTTTTCCCTAAACCACCATGACTGGCATTTAGCAACTTCTCATCAGCTAAAGGCCCACATACACTTCATACTCATCTTTTGGAGCACTTTCATTGTTTTATAAAATATGCTAAACTTCGGTATTTGCACTCTTAGCTAATAGAAGAATAAATGCCTATAAATAGAGACCATGATTTCCAATGACCAAATACATACTATTGGTTATTAATGCTAATGTTTACTTTTTTCCACGCTGGGATTATCCCCAACTCAGATAATATACACAACAATTTGGTCTAGAACAATGAATCTAGTATATATACTTCATCAGACATCCTCAATGTACATTTTCATGAAAGCTGGTCCTTCTAAGGGAGCTTAATTCCTCATTATTATCTTTAATGACCCGTACAAAGGTCCTTAACTTCAGCTATTAATTGGTAAATGTAAACTATACGAAAATGGATTTGAGAACAGATTGTAAGGCATATAATAAAATCATTAAAACCCTCTGTAGCCAGAAATGAATTTTTGGTGTGTAAATCTAGTGCTTTGGGACCTTCGAATCAGGCTGAGAGGATACAATTTGTCCTCGTTCTGAAGAGTTAGGGTGCTTCTTGGCAGTAATTTAAGTTCTTATTGAAGCCTTTCAAGATGCACCGTCAAATGAAAGGCTGCTTCTTACAGGGCTTTCTTGCCTACTAGTGTGCATCGGGAAACTATTCTGCCTTTAACACATTTTTAGATGGGGAACTGAAGACTTTATTCACGAGATTATCTACGACTCACAGAGCTGCTACTTTCCCTAGCCACGTCTCAAATGAAAAAAGAGGACAGGAACAGAAGCTGGGGTGGGGGTTGGTGGTAAAAAGCAGAGTCCCCACTAGGAATTTCTGAATGGCAATTATTTCTCCATAAAATAGTAGAAACAGAACAGGGTAATGGAACATATGACCAAGATATGTGGAACAGCAGTGTAAGGAATTAATGACAGAAGGTTGGGTTTTTTAAAATAATTGTATAACTTTTTAAATTTTGAAATAAAAGATCCACAGGAAGTTGCAAAGATAATACAAAGAAGTACCATGTACCCTTCGCCCAGTTTCTTCTAGGAGTTACATCTTACATAATTTTAGTACAATATCAAAACCAGGATATTAAAACAGCAACTCTCTCAAAATGTATATCCCCCAGTGCAGTCAAGATACAAAACTATTTTATCACCACAAAGCTCCTCTTCCTACTGTTTTACTGTCTCACCCACCACTCTCCTCCTCACCACCCCTAACATCTGGCAACTGCTAATCAATGAAAGTGGTTTTGATTCTACCACATGAGGTTCATAATCTCAAAGAAACTGCTTTAAAGAAGTAAATGAGGTAGACTCCTCAACTTATTTTCTGATGTTAGAAAGTTTATAGGGAGGTATATCAGTTATCTATTGTCACAATAATTCTGTGTTCCAAATGTGTCAACTGTGATACTCTCTTGGTGTCACATTTGCTAACTATAGCAAATCACTGGCCAAAATAAGTTACATGATCAAGCCACTTTCACTGAGAAGGAGCTACAAAGTCCGTGGATAAAGAGTAGGGGCATATTAATTTGGGTCCTTAGTGTATTTGATTAATCAGAGGGGTCTTTTAGGGACTAATTCTAAACAAAATCTTTAATACTAGTTAATTCACGGCTCCCTATGAGTATCCTCTAGGTAAAAATACTCCTCCACTACAGCATTCAAATCAGTTAAACAAACGGGAATAGCACAATTGGGGTTATTTAATCTTATCTTTATAGATTTGCCCTCATTAGACTTTGCCAAGTTTATTATATATCGGGAAGGGTATAGAGCTGAGAAGAATGTGGGCAATAACTAACAATCTGGCAGTGATCTAGACTGCTAAATGCTAAAAACATTCATTTCTAAAGGGTACAATATTAAAAATCACCAATCAAGTCAGGAAAACTGAAGCCAGAGGTTGACGTAGCAAAATTTCCCATGGTATTTGTGATTACAAATTAGGCTATTAAATGGCTAGCCTACTATAATGACATAAAAGTGGTAAAGTTAACATCCCCCTAAGGACTTGCAGTTCTATAGTTCCTGACTCTTGTGGGTTTAAATTTGTAACTTGTCATTGCATTCAAGTAGCTTTTGAATTTCATTATTTGGGGGGAGAAAGTAAAAGGGAGAAATGGAGAGAAGAAGTAAGAGAGAGGGTGGGGGGAGAAGAGGTGAGGCAAGGAGAGGAGAGAAAAGAATAACTGAGCATATCGTTCCTCAAAGCTCACTATCTTAAAGTTAATGTTGCCTGCTTCATCCCCTCTTCACAACCTCCCTACAGGGATCAGTTGGGATCAGCCCCCTTTCTGCTTCTCCAGCTTTCCAATTGAAAGGACAGGTAGAGACAGGCTGTGGACTGACATATCAAGAAGACTCTTCACCTCCAAAATAGTTGGCCATATCTTGCTGTCATTCAAGTCCACCTGTCAACTATTCTACAACTTGCCACTGGAGCTCAAGTGGCATTTTTATAGCAATTCTAAAATATGATTCATTCTTGAACAGTGGTTTCAATTGTTATGCTCTTGTTTTCCCTCCCTCCTCTCTTCTCTTCCCTGGCTAAAAGATCAAGGCCAAAGCCTGAAAAACACCTGTTTGAGACATTTTGCTACTCCCAGAATTAACCGTTCTATAGGAGTATCAGGTCGCATCCACAGTGGCAAATGTGAATGACATTGTTTCCTGACATGATTTCTTTCTAGGATCCCAACCTCCCTCTATTTTCTATAATGCCACGAACTGAAGAGATTTGGAGTAATTTTTTAGAGCATAAAGGGAAAATCATATGGAAACTGATTTTTGCCTTAAAGTTTCATCCCACTCAGAGAATTTGGCATCAACTGGATGATTTTCTAGTTCCTGAGGTTAGAGAAGTGACTAAACACAGATCCTGCCTTAAGTGTCTCACTGTCAAGTGACAATTTTGAGTTTCTAAAAGGCGATTAGGATATCACTGTAGGTGTTGTTCACCACAGCCAGCCCTGAAGAAGATAAAAAGATCAAGGAGGGTCCTCCATCCCTGCTGAACTCTGGCTGAAGACTGAGTGGTGGAAAAAGCATCTTCTCCCATATGTGATGGCCAGCCAGGTGTGTAACCTTGGTGAACCAAGGTATACAATCTCGGGCAAGTTACTTCACCTCTCTAATCTTAGTTTCCTGGTAGGTAAAATAGGAATAATGGAAGACACAACCTCAGAGGGCTTTTGTGGGGACTGAGTTGATCTATATAGGGTGCCTGGCACAGTACCTATAATATACTGGTCAATTAATAAACTTTAGGTATTATTACTGATCATTGTTGCTAAAATGAGTTAGTGTTTAGTACTCCTAGGTATTACCTTAGCATGTTGCAAGCGGTATTTCATAACTCTTGATAGGCACAATATTATCATCCCCATTTAGCAGATGAGGATACCGAAGCATACAGGAGATAAAGTTCAATAAGATTTGAACCTGTCTTACTTTAACTTCCTCACCCTGAACTTTAGTATAGTGATTAAATGTTTCTGTAATCACTATTGCTTTAGACACAGGTCTCTCTTCCCAGTCCACGCCACCTTACAGTCAGCATGTTGAAAGCTGCAAGATTAGAAGAGGAGGACATATATAATGAAGCAGTATTAAGTACCAATTAACAACATGATAGCAAGAAAAAAATATGAAGTCACTCATGGGAATTGGAAATTATAGCAGTCTGGAACCATTTAGCATTGGGGCAAATAAACTATCTAATTCAATGGCACTTAGAGTTAATACTGTTTAAGAAGACAGTGCAATAGGGAATTATATGTTAATGATCATAAAACATCAAGGAAAAGTCAAATTATATTCAGTTTTCTGTTTAAGAAGTGAGGAAAGTGTGGTATATTTTAAATATAATTTCCTATTAAAAACAGAAAAATTTCTAAAATTTATGGTAATTAGAGGACTAAACTCCATTTACATGTAAAAAAATCTTATTCTTATATGGTGATATGTAGAGTAACAACCAAATTATAGGATTGTTAATGTCTTTAACTATCCTCTAGTCCTACTCCTATATTTCAAGGATAAGTTAACAGAGACCCAGAAAGGTTAAGTGTCACAGTTAATTAGTACAGAGCTGGGACTTAAACTTTGAATTGTTACTGAAAATCCTGATTGTTTGTTTGATTGATTGATTGATTGATTGAGATCAATGGTGACAGAGCTCAGTTTGGATCTCAGTTTTAAAATCTTGGGGAACTTTTAAATCCTAATGCTTAAGCCACACCAGTCCTTAATATTTTTTTTAAAGCTCCACAAGTGGTTCTGATGTGTAGCCAAGATTAAGAATTGCTGATTTGGATCAATAGTAATTTATGGTGCATCCACTAAGAACCACATAATGCCCTCCCTATGCATTGGGGATACAGAAAAGAATAATATAACTCTTGTCCTCTGGATGCTTACACCTGGCAGACAAGCATTCAAACTGATCACTGTAAATGAGTATGATGGATGATAGAATCAAGTTAAGCACATTGTCATCACTTGGGGACCTTTTGAAATATCAGTATCTCTAGGGGTGGGGACTGATCAAGAGGTATTTTTTAAAGCTCGACAGACCAGGTTTTGAGAACCACTCCATTAGGCAAAAATGTCCTAACAGAACAGCCTCTGAGCTGTGGGCCTTAAGAGATAGGAGAAAAATTAGGAAAGAGTATTTGGGCAGAAGGAAAAGCCCAGACATGGATACATGAGACAACATGTAGTCTGAGAAACAAGTAATTCAGAGCATCTGGTAAGTCCAGTAAGATGAAGGAAGAGATCAATTGGACTAGAGATAGAGGCTGGGGTATGAGAGTTTGGCATGTCACATTGAGGAGCTTGAAATTTATCTGGCGAGCTAGCATCTCATCAGCTTAAAAACATCACATATACAAACAATGTGTGTTTATCTCATCATCTACTACTATCATTAACTAATATCTCAAGGCATAGATTACACTGTGGGAGAAGTTCTTGGTTAACAACTCTAACAATCTTCTTGATAACTGCTATTTCTTTTTAGCTGATTGTCCGATCTAATTAGGTCATTGTTTTTGTCCCAAAATGTGCTGATAGAGAGCTTGTACCAAGAGAAGGCAAAGGTCTTTCCAGTTCTGCCATTGTCTCATTATTTCTTTGTAGGTCCCTCGCTCATTTTTTCTGGAAGTTCAGTTGGTCAAAAATTGAATGACATAATCTGTAAATCCAGTTAAGCAGACTCACAGGGCATTGCTTTCTACCACTCTGTGTTGTGGAATCCTCTCTTTTTCCTTTGGTTACCTCAACACCAGGCATGACATATGGACAGAATATGGGTGTCTATATTAAATGGTAATTACATCTTAAATTCTTAAATCTTTAGGTGTGAGTGCGTGCGTGCGTGTTTGTGTCCTAAAATTTATTCCTATAACTCATCAGGTCATCTTATCCACTCTCTTTGGAGAACATTGCCATAGTGACAGATGGTGCACAATGGAAGGGCATGATTCGAAAGGTAAAAAGACCAGTGGTGGCAACGGCAATAAAAGACATCCAATACTAGAGGTAGGAAACCAATGATGTAGCTTTGGCAATGGACAAAGAAAATGAGGTTTAGAACAAAACAGTGAGAGCAAGAATGAAGAGGAAGAAAAGTATTCCAGAGACATTGAGAACAGAAAGTTGGCAGGTCCCATAGATTTAAGTGTGAGAGAAAAGAAAAAAATCAAATATGGCTCCAAGTTTTCTTCCATAAAGGATCAAATAAACAGTAAAAACAACACTGGCAAAAGTATCTGTAACTGGCTGTGTGTAAACACAGCAACTTTCAAAATTTTCAAGGCTTTTACATCCCTCTCCTTTTTTAGAAATCATCTATTTATTATCTCTCATAATGAAGTCAATGCAAACTCAGAGAAGCTTATTCCTCACATATACATGCGAAGCAGACCAACCCCCCACCCCTTTGCACCATCAAGCAGAGCAAACTAGCTCTCTCCATCACCCTCCACCCTTTAGAGAGATTCGAATCATGAGATACAATGAAATAAACAGGGGAGCCTCTCAACCAGTATCAGTATCTTAACAGCCTCAGACACCACTAGCCATGGTGATACATTATACATTTGTCATGTTGTGTGTGTCTGCCTGGTTTGTCAGAACTCAAATTTCTTTTGCACTTAAATTGCTGTCATCCCAATAATGTTATTCATTGTTAGCAATGAGTCCTTGTGCTATATCACAAACACAGGACATGATGCATACAGTTCCAGAAAGGAATTGGCAGGATAATATCGTCCTCTATCATGTGAGCAATCGCCTACTTTCCCTTTATTTCCTTTCGTTTCTTTCCCCATGACACACAATGTATACAGTTAACATACAGTTGGGCTGAGTTATGACACTTTAGATATTTTTCATCATAGGAATGTTAAGTCCTGATACTAAACCTTATAAAAGTTGTTCTACTCTCAAAATGAGATGAGAAAAAGGAAGCAGTATTTTTTTAAGGTGTCATTATATCATGTCATGTATCACTGTTTTGTATTATATTTTCAATATACAATATAGTTACATTAATTGCTAAATGGAAACAAGATGTGAAATTTCTCATCTCAGAAGACTCATAAAACTAAGAAGATTGACATAGTCCCAGATAGGAGCTTCTCTGACAATGGAGAACAACACTTTTCTACCTCTCCAATAATTTTGTAACTATATAAAATATGACTTTCATTCTTTTAGAAGTATTGGGAAGGAGTCTTTCATACTCTTCAGCTCTAGCTGTGAAGTTGAATGACTCATGTAAATAGTGAGATAACACAAATGTGACTTCTACTGGCACGTATGTATCTATTGCGCAGAGTTAAAAGTTAAGATCTGTGTATGCCTGTGATCTCCTATTCTTGTTTTCTATGCTTGACCTAAAGCCTCAGTGTGCCAGCTTTAGGGTTAGTGGCCTGTTCTTTATCTTTCCACAGATGCTGGTCTTAGAAGTATCAGGAAGCCAATTTTGGCCTCAGGTCTGGTAAAGAAAGCTGTTACTTTGGGATATTAACTATCATTCTGAAACCCTCAACAGCAGGGTCAAGTAATGAATAATGGCAGTTAAATAAAGCAAGAGTAGGCAAAGTTACATAGGGGTGAGGCTACCAGGAACACCATGGCAAAGATTTTATTTGATCCATCCCAGTGTTTCTCAAACTTCAGTAAGCATAAGAGATACCAAGAGAGCTTGTCACAGCAGATTCCTGGTCCCCACCATCAGAATTTCAGATTCAATAGGTTGAGATAAGGTCTAAGAATTTGCTCCAATGAGCTTCCAGGTGTTGCTTATTCTGCCAGCCCTCCAACTACACTTAGAGTAGCATTAATATATGCAATCCTAGATACTGATTAGTAGGAAAAGCGAGTCAGGGAAGGTAGATCCAGATTTTCCATACCCCAAGAGATAGGTATCAGGTATAGAAAATCTATTCCTGAGACCAATCAGTGCAAATGTGTGTGGAAGGTGATAGTGCAACTTCATGTTTCCAAAAGGAGGATAGTATCTAGTAGATTATATTTATTAGTGGCCTAATTCTTCAGCCATTCCTGTATTCATCTCCTTTACCCTGTGATTTTACAACCTGCAGAGTATATTTTCCTACCCTTTGGCTTTGGGTTTGACCATGTGATTTGCTTTGGCCAATGGAATGTTAGCAAATGTATTATAATCAAAGGCTTGAGAAAAGCCCTTTCCTGGCTGGTCTTCTCCCTTGTGCCTCTGTTGTTACATGACCCTGCTAGGTCCGGCAAAGGGATGAGAGACTTGGAGAGCAGGGTCTAACCGCCCCAGCTGAGCCCAGCTTACATCAGCCAACCAATCCCGCTCCCCCCAGACATCTGAGAGTGCAGCTGAGAACCCAGCCAAGATCAGTTTCTTTCAGTCAATCCTCAATTGACCTGCAGATCTGTAAAAATAAATACTTGTAGTATTAGCCACTGAGAATGACATGGTTTTCCTGCAGCTTATCTTGTGATAATGCAAACTGATATAGTGTCCATGAGGTTGCCTTTGGCAGCTAGGACTTGGAGAACAGTAGGAGGTGTCTATAACCATACAGAAGTGAACTCTGAACAGACCTGTGAAGTGATAAGCACTATTTTTTGAAGTCACACATCAGGAGACTTTAGAAATTAAGAATTAATCTTAAGAATATCCTAGACCCAATTCTGTAATTTTCAGGTTGGAAAACTGAGGCTCAAACAAAATCAGTGACCTATCTTATTTTGTAATAGAGTATCAATAACAAGCTAGAACCAGGTTTCCAACTACAAGAACTGAGCTTCATTTTCTGACTTTGTGGCTTTTCTTTTATGGACTTAAAGAAAATTTAAGACTTTAAAAAAATTTCCATTAGCCATCCAATACTGTGTTCCCACTCCCCTTTGTTCCTTCACGTCTGTGAAACAATAACTAATAATTGGAATTAGCAGAAGCTAAAGCCCAGTTTTAGGATTCTGAATTGTCCCTACAGCTGACAGTAACTGTGACCAACATGAATGACAATAACTATAATTTCCTGCAAAGAAAACAAATAATTATACCATTAGGTGAGAAATAATTGTTTATAAGGGATAGAGACATATGCAAAATGTTTTGTTAATTTCTTCCTTATTTATATTGTTGCTTCAAAAACACTTAAACTATATTATTTTTATGAGAATAACTTTTTTAAAAAAGTTATTTTTAAATAACTGTGGGGGTTAGTTGATTTTGCTTTTATTCTCCTTTTAGACTGAGTTATGGCCCACTTTCACTCCATTCATAGCAGACGAATGCAGCCCTCCCAACAGGTCTTAATATACATAGGAGCTTCTTGGCCTTAACTTGACACTTTTTAGAGAAACTGACCTCCAGAGATTTATATGATCAAGATCATAAAAATGTCTCTGCTACCAATAGATGCTGGGTATACTAGAAAGATCACAGAATAGAGGCTTAGGGCCTCCACTTAATAATAAAGTAATAATTATTGCTATCATTTTTAAGAAATTACTCCATGGGTGATATTGTGCAACACATTTTTCATACATTATATAAACACATTCCTTTGCCTCTCCACACACATTATATTAAAACAATCCTTTAAGTATTATAAATTATCATCTCCTTTGTATAAATGCAGAAACTGAGCTTAAGTAATTTGCCCAAGATAACAGAAAGAATAAAGGGCAGAGTCGGGATTCAAATCCAGATCTAGATTTTCTACCAGATCATGACTGCCTGGGATCACTTCCCATGTTTTAGGCAAGCACGCTTTGTCTCTCTGAAAGTTTCCTCTCTTGTAAGCTCCAGAAAATAACAGTACCCATCTCAGAGGATTTTTAAGAGGTTCATATATGTGGAAGTGCTTTTGAAATGACAAAATGTTAAACCACAGAGGACTGGAGAGTCAGGATTCTCCTGTGTTCTGTGTGTTCTGTAATAGAGGTCAGACAGAGGGGAGTCAGTAGCTTTCATAGACCTTCGTCACTAAGGTGATAGAAAAGCCTAGAGAAGATTGTTCAAAGGAGGACATCCAGTGCTGACCCCTTTTGTCCCAGGTCATTTTCCCAGATCTATAAAAAGGTAGAACCAAGAGAAGCCTTGGTGACCATAGGCTAACCCTGCTCACCTTCCTCTCTTTACAGATTTCACAAAAGACGCATCAGAGGCCATGAAATTTAAGTGTTCCACTCAGTTCAGAGCACTAATAACAGAACTGGAGGCAGCACCTAGCTCTCCAGATGCTACCAAGCTTTCCATAACACAAGACTATCTCTCAAATCACTTCCATATCATTCTTGTTCAATGACCAATTAGCACTAACTTATAAGATTTTATGTTCTACTCTAATTCCATGGAAAAACCACTAACAAAGAAAGGTGTAGCACATCCAGTGTGGAATTTAATCTTCAAGAATCTCATAGTATCTCCTAACTGGATAAAATTGGAAGAATATACTTCGATGAGTAATAAATTTTGCTTTCTCTCTGTCTCTGTAGAGAAGACAGAAATCTCACTTTAATGCACTGTCTGAAAATGATAATTTCTAAGTTGTTTTTGTCACTCCTGGCCATTTCAAACCAACCCTAGCAGTTATACTGGAAAACCAGAAAGAGAGTAATGCTTCAGGAGAAAACATGAAAAGTCTCAGGCAATTGCCATTTTCTAATACTCCGAGGCAATCGCAGCCAAGTACTTAGCCTATCTGCCCCCAGAGAGCTGTGAACAGCCCTAACATCCAGTTCAATTTATACTTTGCCAAACATCTTTGGCACATCTGTGCTGAGAATGAGATCCAAGAGTTTCAGACAATACACTCTCTCGAGCTCCATCATATCCCACATTTTATTTTACTTATAAATGGACAAACGATTTATGGTTGCACTGTTAAAATCAAAGAAAGAGCTGTGAACTTAGTATTTACATCAGGTCAGGTAGCAGCACACCACAGCAAACAATAATGCAAACAGGAAACAAAAGGTCAGGCTTATGTAGAGGGTTTTGTTTTGTTTTGTTTCCTATTATATACAGGATTAATAATAAACTCAGTGGGGCCTACCTATAATGTATGCCCTGTTCAAAGTCAATGTGACCTGGTAATAATCTTTTTCTTCCCTCAACTGTAGGAAGAAAAAGGCCATTAACAATACATTTCAAATAAAGAAGTTTAATACAGTGAGAGTTTATAAAGTAAAAATAATGTTTAAGGTACATAACCTTTTTCTTCTTGGTAGAAGGTTTTTTTCCGCTTAGTTTCATCTCTTGATATTCACAAAAAGGAGTTCAAAATAAATAGAGGGATTAGCAGATCCAGTGATACTAAGAGCTCTACCGAATAAAACATTACTCCCTAATGTGGATCAAAAGAAAACATTGGACCTGGGGCTGGTCACTTGCTAAGCTAACCTCAACAAATTTTGATGAATGTGAACAAAAGAAATAATAGTATTTATTTTAACAGACTTTCACAGCAAAACTGAGTGGAAAGTACAGAGAGTTCCCATATACCCTTGCCCACACACACCCACAGCCACCCCCACTATCAACATCCTGCACCAGAGTGGTACATTTGTTACAACCAGTGAACCTACGTTGATACATCATTATCATCCATAGTCCATAATTTACTTCAGGGTTCATTCTTGCTGTTGTATATTCTATGGGTTTTGGCAAATGTATAATGACATTTATCCACCATTTTAATATCATACAGAATAGTTTTGCTCCCCTAACAATCCTGTTCTCTGCTTATTCATCCTTCCTTCTCTCAACCCCTGTCAACTAATGATATTTTTACTGTCTACATAGTTTTGCCTTTTCTAGAATGTCATGTAGTTTGAATCATACAGTCTGTGTAGCCTTTTCATACTGACTTGGTAATATGCATTTAAGATTCTTCCATGTCTTTTCATGGCTTGATAGATCATTTCTCTTTTTTTGAGGTGAATAATATCCCATTGTCTGGAGGCACCACAGTTTATTTATCCATTCACCTACTGAAGGACATCTTGGTTGCTTCTAAGTTTTGACAGTTATGAATAAAGCGGCTATAAACATCTGTGCAGGTTTTTCCATATACATAGTTTTCTACTTCTTTGGGTAAATATTAAGGAGCGTGATTGCTGGGTCATATGGTAAGAATATGTCTTCCAAAAGATTGTACCATTTTATATTCCCACTAGCAATGAATAAGAGTTCCTGTTGCTCCACATCCTCATCAGCATTTGGTATTGTCAGTGCTTTTGGATTTGGGCTATTCTAATAGGTGTGTAGTAGCAGCTCATTGTTTTAATTTGCAATTCACTAATGACATATGATATTGAGCATGATTTTATATACTCATTTGCCATCTGTATCTCTTATTTGATGAGATGTCTTTCAGGTCTTTTGTCCATTTTTTAATTAGGTTGTTCATTTTCTTATTATAGAGTTTGAAGAGTTCTTTGCATTTTGGGTAACAGTCTTTTATCAGATGTGTTTTTTGAAAATATTTTCCCCCAGTCTGTGACATACCTTATTTTCTTGACAGTAATTTTTTTTTTTTTGGATCTGAAGTAGTCACATTTTTTTTTATTTTAGGATATTGTACAACAAAACTGATATAGACAAGTGGCTTACTTTTCTTAGCCTCGTTTACTTATACATAAAATGGAGCAAATAATAGTATCTACCTTAAAGGGGCTTTCTGAGGAATAAAATACCATGCAAATAAATGTTGGCTGGTGATTACAGATGCAGAAGCACTTACAGAAGTGGGTCCTTCAGAGATTAAATAAAATGACAAAATCAGCTTAGGAAAACCTATTCCACCCTTAGCACTCTGTACTGAAATTTTTCTTCAAGTGCCTGTTCCTATACTATATAATCAGTTTTTTGGAGACAGAAACTATTTCTACTTTTCAGAGTCATGGAAAATATATGGCTGAATAGTACTTAAGTGAGAGTTGAGCTGGCACTCACTTGGCCTATGGCCTTAGAGAATCCACTGCACCTTACCAGGCCTCAGTTTTCCCATATATTAAAAGAAGTGGTGAACAATAGGTCTTCCAAGGTCCCTACCTTTATTTACTCAATAAATGAATCTATCTAATATCTCAGACTACACATGGGAAACATCTTTAAGGGATACTAACTCTCTTTGGGTGCCCAACCTCTGTAAATTACTCTTCCCATATTTTGGGAAAAAAAAAAAACTTTATAATCTGACCAATACTTGGGCTGTTTCTAAACTTAGAAGAGCAACTCTGTTTTCAGGCATGCATGTAGTCAGAGTGAGTGATTTTTCTTCAGCATACTCAGACTTTATTGTCTGCACACATCTGATCTCTGTTCTCTCTGATTGCATGGATCTGACTTACTTTAGTAAAGGAGACAAGAAATGACCACAGATTAAAAATAGGATGAGAAAACACAGAAGCATGGAATTTCAATTAAAGAAGAAGCCAGAGGAAAGGAATGTCCACTTCTAGGATTCCTTTCCAGAGCTGCCAAAAGTTGATTCATGCTAGTGAAAAAATGTGGGCGCCCCTTCCAACAAGAGCTGACCAGCTAAGAATCTTTACACAAGATTTTTGTTAATATGCAATATAATCAGCCTAGACCATTTTCTGGGACACTGGCCTCAGTAATTTATACCAGCTTTTTATAACACACACACACACACACACACACACACACACACACACCCTTGCTTTAAGATCGATCTGGAAGAGCGATCCTCTCTAACTCTTTGCCAAGTCAGAATAAGCAGGTCCAAGTAGGCTACCTTTTTATACATTCGCTACAAAAGAAAGAACATGAATGAGTTTAGGAACAAAATCACGAGAGCTTGGAGCAACGTTTTTTTGATATATGTTACACAGACATAAATATTTACAACTATCAAGAACCACGAGACTTGATATTGAGGCTACAAAGTATGTCAAACTGTATATTCAGCAGTGTTTTATGTGTTATTTAGTTCAAATAGATTTTCAATCATATTTTAATAATTTAAACTGTGTTTAGAAACATAAAGTACTGAATTTAATCTGTGATTATCAGGTTATATGACACCAAAGACCACAAAAATTTAACACATGCTGCCAACTTAATCCACTTTTTATTTTGTACACATATCAAAAGAAAGCCTCCCTGACTAGCTTTTCACATTTTGTGAACTTATAAGTGTATCATTATTCAGAAAAGTTATAGGTCTACATTCATCTTCTTAAAAATTCACTCATGTAAAAGTACCTAGGTAAATACCTATTATATCATGAGATGTTCTGCTCAGTCATGTACCAGGAAAGACTCATACATGGCAATCTGGCACAAGCTTTTGGCATAGCTCGGCAGTCACTCAATTATAATTGAACCAGTGACATGTAGCATACAACAGATAGCTTTGATGTTTACTGTAAGTTGGGGGCTGACCTTTCTATTGAAGTTAAGAAATGCAAGCATTTATTAGATGTGGTTATGACTCAACTTTAAAACCAAACTTTTTCTAACTGCTCTTCTTTTAAGTTTCTGGATCAGTTTAATTGAGGAATGTCCTGAGCTGACAACATGCCATTAAGAAAAGAGTGACCATTACAACTATTTTTCTGCACGAGTAATGAATTTCATGACAGGGTAAACCAAACTAGCTAGAAATAAGTTAGATGCTAAGTAATGGAAGGCTGTTAGTCATGAGCTCTGATTTCAAATTTTGATGTTAATTAAAACAACAGAATTATTCTCATAGATTGGTTCTTTAATAGTTAATGTTTTAAACTTGAAATTTAAAATATAAACTGAAAAGCAATTTTAAACAGTTCGTATTTTAGAATTTTATACAAGATTTCATTATTAGGAAAGAATTTTTGCTGCTAAAAATTAAATCATTAGAATGATGGAAAAGCACTGACAGACTTAGATTCAAATCCTATTTCTGCCATTTGCTATCTGTGTAACATCTGAAAATTTATTTAACTTCTCTAAATTCTCTGAATTAATTTCTCTTTGGGGATAATATCTGGGATATCTGGGATAATAACAAATCACCTTGCAGGTATAATAACCTTTCCATGTTGCTATATCCATGGGGTCATGCAACCTTGTATTGGTTGGTAAATATGAAAAATAGTTCAAAATATCATGGATCCAGCTCTAGGCAGTCTTCTCCACCAGTCCCTGAAATCTCTCAAAATGTGAACTATTGTCAAATAAGAATAAAAATTAGGAGCAGCTTCAGAATTTTTCTCAGCAACAATCAATGCCTACAAAATTCCAAAGAAAACTGTGTTCCAAAATTTATATCTTTAACATAAAGATATAAAAGGTATGAAGATATGCTAAAGCATTAAAGATGAAGTTGTTATCCAAAATGGTAGCCGCTAGCCACATGCAGTTATTAAATTTTTAATTAAAATTAAATAAAATTTAAAATTCAGTTCCTAGTCATACTAGCCACATTTTAAGTGCTTAACAGCAACACATGTCTAGTAGTTACTGTATTATACAGCACACATACAGAACATTTCTATCATCAAGAAAATTCTATTGAACAGTGCTTTTCTGAAACATGAAAGAGCTCAGGTATATAAAACTCAAGAGCACTTTAATCAACTAAGAGGTGAAGCGGAAAAAAAACCTCAGGACCATAAAAATTATGGTTACAGAATAGAATGCACATACAACTTGATGATTTTAAAATAATAATACAAAGATAAAAATGGGTGGGGGAAAATGTGAAGTCTAATGTTATCCTCTTTAAATGCAGAGTCAAAGTTGGAACACACAGCTAGAGAGAGAGCAACTCCAATCTTTTATAATCCAGCCATACTGCTTTGATGAGAAACTTTAAAGGGACACTATAAGAAGCCCCATATTTGTCTTGGAGATTTATCAAAAGTTCAACAATTACCTAAGTTTCATTTTATCTGTCTTTCTTGCTAAAACACAATGCCAGTAGGTCTAGAATAATGAATAATAAATGTTGATGATAGTTATTTGGGGATGTGGAAATTTGAGTGTTTTTTTTTCTCTTTTTGTAGTTTTGAGTTTTGATTGACATTTTTATAATGGGCACTTAACAATTTCTGCAAAAATGATCACATTATTCTTTAAAAATAGATGCTTCAACAAAAATTTAAAGAACATAAAGAAATGTTAAAAATAAGGTACATTAATAAATAAGAATATAAAATTAAAATCACTTTGTGGAAATAAGAAAAATATGTATACACTTGGATAAGGATTAGAAAGCAACATTTAAAAAATGAATGTAGTCTTATTAAAGTATTTCCATGAAATTTTTGCTATATCTTTAACAATACAATTACATGTGTTTTGAATTGTTTTTCAGGAACAGAGCTTCACTGAAATCAATCATTTATACTCTGGCTGACATGAGAACTAAACCAATCACCTTAGCCTTTCATTACAGATAACCATCTAAGCATTTGAAAGAGCCCATTTATGTTGAAGGACTGGAAGCAATGTTTTTGAGTATTGAGATTAAATGGACAGATCCTGGAGTGCAGTAGCTCCTAGAATTGGTAGTTGCTTTTGCAGAGGGAAGCTCTCTGCAGGGTTGAGACAGCAGCTATAACAGATACAGATGTAATGAGAGTGATAAGCGATCCGATGGGAGCTGCCTAGAGAACACCATGACATTTTGAACTATTTTCTAGATTCAGCAACCAAGAGCATAAAGTTGTATGTCAACATGGAAAGGTTCTTCAGAAACTTAATAATTGTGTGTACACACACACACACACACACACACACACCCAGAGTTTATTACTGAGAGAAGTTTTAAATATGTAATGTTTTTTATTCATGCTTTCTAGGCTACTTTTTGTAGACTTTAAGAGCATCTGTAAAAGTGCTTTTTCAACACTATTCTTCATTAATTCCACCCTTCATGCCTTTGCTTACACTGATTCCTTAGCCTAGAATAATTTGCTACCATCCTCTCTCTAATTCCCCAAGCCCACCCTAAGTTCAAGGTCCAGGTCAATGTGACTTCATCTAGGAAAACTTCCTTGTGTCCCAGCTAGAAATAATCTTTATTTCCTTTGATCTCCCATATCCCTTCCATCCCTTATTAATTTATACATGATTGTTGTCACACATATTTTATCTCTCCTAATGGATCATAAGCAACTTAAAGTCAAGATTTAAGTCAGATCTACATCTCTTTATTCCTACCTATGGTCTAGGAGTGTGACTTGAACACAGAGACACTATGTAAAAGCAAGAATGAGATATTTACAAAATATGTTCCATGCATTAGCCTTGCAAGATGTTTCTCAAAACATGTGTTCTATGTCTAAGTAAATTTGATAAAACGTGTACAATGTGTTCCCTTTTAGAATATGCATAACGAATATTAAAATTACTGAGAAGTGTAAAGATAAAGAAACTCTGCATTGACCACAGAATCCCATTCTTTGTTTCTTTCTTGTTCTTGGTTATAAGGATTACACCATAGCAGATACTGTTGGTGCTTTGCCCATATCCTATCGGTCCTCCTAGAGATCACCTATGGATATTTCCCTTACAAGCCAATGGCTTCCTACACCTATCTACGTGAAGGCTTTATGTGCCAACTGGAGCATTTTCCACAAGCTCAGAAAGTCCCAGAAAGTTACTCCCTGTAGTAACCTATAAGAGACAGGAATCGGTAAATAGCTCCCCGAACTCCCTCACCCCTCAGGAACTACGGCATGTGCCATTACAAGCTCCACCACATCTCTTCAATAAAAGGTGCCCAATAATTATTTGTTAAAATGCTGAATCTTGGGGAAACCAATTAGCCTTTTAGAAGTGCATAAAAAGATAAAATATTTTAAAATATTCCTGCAGGCCTTTTCCTATCAATCTGGAGACAGAAATAATGGGAAATTTTAAATGAATATTTGTTCCTTTAATTAGGATAGCCCTATGAAAATTCTGAAATATGCTAAGATTTTCTTCCTCCTTTCTGTATCATTTCAACCCAGGTCTTCAATGCTCTCAAACTGTTTCTTTGCTGTGTAAGATACAATGGTTATTCTTCTTCCTAAACTGACTCTTAAACTACTAATATTTTCCTATTTCACCATTAAAACTGATATTTACTATATTCCTTTCTTCTAGCATCTTGGTTACTAATAGACACACTATCTCTTTTACTAAAAACGTATGGAGAAGTGAATGTGTTAGCTAACTAAAGTATGATTCTTCACAGATACTATTCCTGATATAAACTATTTAAATCTTATCCTTTATAATGATACTTTAACAAGATAATCAGGTATTGTGATTATCCACAGGGGAAGATTTGCCAGATAAGTTTGTCCACGTATTTTAAAATCAATCCAATCCAGGCATGACTACAGATGGCCATACAAATTATACACTACAAAACTCTTTGATATCATTCACAGATTACAGACTGAACAATACCTTCCAGAGTTGTACAGTATACAACCTACACAACCACGCACAGTAGCTGTTCACTGTTCACCAAATAAGCACCTCTTCATTTTTACTGTGTGTTAAGAGGCCTTATCCATACTTTCTTTACTTCGATTCCGATTTCTGATTCACTTCAGTTCAACTAGACATAAATAAATGTTTATAAATACTAAGTATTTGACCAATTTACATTTTTCTAAAAGAAAGTGAATCCAGAGAAGTCCATATTTGACATTATATAGACAAAAAAAAAAATGTATACAGTTGAACCTTGAAAAGCACAGGTTACGTGTGGAATTTTTTTTAATATATACTATAAATGCATTTTCTCTTCCTTACGATTTTCTTAATAATATGTTCTTTTCTATAGCTTACTTTATTGTAAGAACACAGTATATAATACATATAACATATAAAATATGTATTAATTGACTATGTTATTGGTAAGGCTTCCATCAACAGTAGGCTATTAGTAGTTAAGTTTTGGGGAGAGTCAAAAGTTACATGCAGATTTTCAACTGTGCAGAGGGGTTGGCATCCCAATGCCCACTTTGTTAAGGGTTACTGTAATTTTCCAACTCTAGGTGTTTATGGCAAAATAAAAGGCTTCCTAAGCTTCTTTTGAATAAAATTCTGCTATTTAATTTACTTTAGCCAAAATCCTCTCATTTATCCTTAAACGTATACAGTCTCCCAAGAAATCTGAACCTCTGAGATTTCGTCAAGGCCTTCTTTCAACCTTAATGTCTTTAATTAGTATTTTCTAGGATAGCTACAACTATAGCATTTGAAATCCTATTAGCGAGAGTATCCGCAGTGCACTTGGCCTTTAAGAATAACTTAATATTCAGCCCAATGAATGTGAATTTAGGAGCTGAATCTTCATGTCTTCCTCACACAGGGTCTGAACACCCTCACCACTCTAGCAATGCCCAGCCCGTGTTTAAGTAGGCAAAAATTTCAACTGAAAATCTGCCTTCTCCTATTTCTCTCCCACCTAGATTTAATTCTCTGCAGTCTATCCGAGTTATAAATGAAAGTTTTAAATTCTAGGCACTGGAAAGTATTTGGACTACAGCATGCTCTTTTCCAATGCATTTCAACTGAAGAATCCCATTTAATTCCAAGCCAGTGAAATAAAAAGCTACATTGATTAAAACCCTTGAGATTCAGATCAACTTTTAAGGAGGCACTGAATCTCTTTAACATCTGCTTCTTTACCAGCAAAGGTAATACATCTTTAAATAATTTGTAAGTGTGTTAGAGCTGCCACACAGTTATTGAGAGTTCTCCTTCGGTAAATAGGGGCTACAGGCTTCATATTTCAGACAGCTGTCATCCATTAGATATTTTAATATTGAGAGGAATTAACTTTCATATCAATAGCAATAATGAAAAAAATTATCTTTGTAGCCAGGGCAGGCGACGTCAGTGTATAACTTGTCATTTTCTAATTCAGCTGCTTCCATTTGATTTAGAATTAGAACGAGACCTCAGAAACTGGAGCGGCATTCTCACACAAAAGCTGTTTTAAATTATGTGCAGCAAGTTTTTAAGCACATTAGCAACTAGAACAAGCTGTCCTCATGCTAACTGGCCTTGCTTTGTTCTCGATGGTGGAAAATCTCACTTTAACTGCCCTCTAATTTGTTGCAGAACGCTACTGCACCAGCAGCTGCCTTGGCACAGGATTAAACACACAAGAAAACATTATTTTTCCACACAAATTATTAACAGTGCCAAAAGCCACAAAATCCTTTAAAAAAAAAAAAAACTTTTCTTCTCATCTCCTTTCTTTTCCCTCCCCCGTAAAACAACTTGCAGTGAAATAGACCTCAGTGGGGTCTTTTGAGATACCCACACACATACGCTTTCAGTGTAAACGTACAGAGAAGGTATTTCATTCTGTTGTTGATAAAACACAAAAGATTCAAAAATGGGGCAAGGGGAAACTTTTCCTCTGCATGTATAATAAACGTGTCAATGAATGAGGGGTCCTGAGGGGCATACACACGGGACCATTGAGAAACCCACCTGCTTAGCGCCATGTAACACTTATTCAAAAACTATTGGAGGAAATACATAAAGTAAGCCTCCCTCTGTTCTAATCTCGGTCTGATTACAGCTATTTCTGTGCAGCAGTTATACATTTTGCCAAAAGCAAGAACTGGCTTGATTACTGCTTCAGGGGGGAATTTATTAATGATGTCTGCACATAATTGTTGAGAAGACAGTTGTGCCTGCCCTCATAGTCTCTCTCATTCAGTGGGCTTGCCACAGGTGATTTTTTTATTTAATTACATGTGTTAGGGAACACCATGAGGGCTTTTGAGGTCGGTGTATACCTGTGTCCTGGCTCTGAAAAAGGCTTAAAAACAGCACTTATTTTTAAAGGAAGGACGGGAAAAAAGTAGTTAACTGAGAGGTAAGGGCAGCTTAGGAGTCTAAGTATCACAGGTGTCTCTCCAGGAGATCTCTCATCATCCCTTTTGACTAGGAGAGTCTGAAATCTGCATAGCAATAATGAAGTCCACCAGATGACATCAGTGCCATCTGAAAAAGAGGCTCTCACTAGAGTGGATAGTGAAAACAGCCTAGGAAGAAAGCGAGGGTGACCATTTGGCTCTTAAGAAGTACCTCCACATAGCTTACTTCCTCACTGATTCCCAGTTCCCAATGTTTTCCTGGCAAAAGAGTGGCCTTGTAATATTCCTGCACACTAGTTTTCTTCTTTGCACTATGAAAATTCTAGGAACAGGTGACTTGGTGGTGGTGAGTACAAAGTTCTACACATACATTTACTCTTCAAGCTTAAGGAACTGAAAGATAGGCATCCCAAAAATCTCTATGAGAACTGGCCACCATGAAAATTTCCTGATTCTAGTTCAAAGCTACTTTCTGGCCTTCACTTATTCCCAGGTGTGCCTTTCTCTTTAATTGTGCTGTCTTTTTGGCATTCTTAATACTCACTCTCTTGATCAGTTATGTCGACTCTCAAAAATGGTTGGATGCAATGATGTGAAAAAGGCATGCATTCAAAGCTGCTTTTATTAAAAATTTCATTAAGGGATTTGCAACCATCTCCTTTGCTTTCTGTTCCAGCTTCTCTCTGAGCTGCAAGTCAGAACGGTCCACCCAGAGGCATTCACTGAAAATTCATCACACATCATCAGTTATTAAGCACACGACTCTCCGGGATTCAGGAAATAAACAGCCAAGAATTCTGAGCCACCTGTTTGTACCTTAAATTCATATGGTCAAGCCAAGTGTCTGAAATTTGAACCAAATCAAAGTCTGCTAAATGTAAAAGACATAATTAAAGAGAAAACTAATCTGTTTTACATAAATGCATTATAATTAGGTTATGTTTTCTGACTTTTTAGTCAACCATGTGGACCCATTACGAAGGGAAGAAATTAGGATTTTTCCAATTAATAAATGACGTTTCAGTTCTATCCAGGTGTATATATGTTGTTTCTGAGTTACTACTAATACATGTATTAAATGCCAATCCTATCTGTTTGGGCATTGTTTGAATATACACTCATGGAAGGCAAGGCATTATTGTGTTTTCCTTACATATTTTTTAGCTGTGCTACATACAGACTAAAAAAATGAGACATAATGTAAAATACATCGTGGTAATGCAAAGAACATCTTAAAATCCTATTGGTTTCTCCTTCCCCAATCTATGTTTCTTCTACTGTCTCTTCTCCTACTGCCCCTTATATATAGTACCCAGCAGAAGATGACCAAACACTCTAGTGCCAGGCATCTCTCTGCCTCCAAACACCATTTTACCTCCTGATTCTCAGTACCAGGCTATAGCACCATAGTTTTCAGAGTGTGGCCACTAAACTAGCAACCTTAGCATCACCTGAGAATTTGTTAAATATGCAAATTGTCAGACCCCGGTTAGACCTGCTGAATCAGAAATCTGTGGAGCTCGGCAATCTGTTTTAAGAAGCCCTTGGATGATTCTCATGTTTGAGAATCACTGCCCTAAGCAACTTGTCCTATAACATGACCCACTGGCACAGTTGGATGCTTTCCCACTTTTCCACAACATGTCATGCCTTCTGCTGGACTCTGGTTTCCTAGAACTTCCCTTTGACTCCTCATTCAGGCTAGTCCTATAAATTAAATACCATATTCCAAAAAGATCCCTTTCTCTGTGCTCTCCATCAGATTTCCTATCTCCATAGTAACCTTTTCTAACAATAGGGAGAAATTACTTAGACCAAATAAATAAATGTCTAATGGTGGAATTATGATCCTTGCAGCAAGCATATGGGGAGGAGAAAATTGTATAAAGGACTTTTCAGTACTTTTCAAATCATGTGTATATATATAATCACTTAATATGGCAATATGGGAGGCTTTAGAAATTGTGCCTGATCAGGCTTTGCTAACTTTTGAGACAGGCCACTTAAACTCTCTTAACAGTGTCCTCATTGATGAAATGGGGCTCAAAACATCTTCCGTAAGGAGTATTTGTGAAAATTAGTGATACTTTCCCAAAAAGCACCTAATATTGTGCCTAGCACAGAAAAAATGCTTAGTAAGTAGAAAATTTATTAGGATAATGGAAAGAAGGTAACTTCATGGAGTCAAAGTGACATAAGCTCCAGTCTCAGACCTATTTTAACTCTAAGGAAATTACCTTGCCTCTCTGAGCCATGGTTCCTTCTCTGTTAAGTGGAAATACTATTTCCAATATGCTATCTATTGTACAAAGATGTCTTGAGGCTTAGATCAGACAACCCTATGTAACCCTATATAAATTATGTGACACAAAAAGATGCTCATCTTCTTCTTCCCTGCTTATAGGTATGGGATAAGAGGGAAAGTGGTCAAGGGTAAGAATTGTATTATCTAGAACAAAACTGACCTGCATTTATGGCCTGGTTGAATTTTACATGCTGTGTAGCCTTTGACAAGTTATTTAATTACTGAGTCCCAGCTTCTATATTTATTGAAGCTGAACAATTATTTCTACCTTTCAAGACTATCGTAAGGTTTAATTGCAGTCATGAACATAAGCAAAGAGCTTAACATAGCAATTAGCTTAGAGTAGGCCCTCTCTATATGTAGTTTTTGTTACCACTACTTATTTTTATTATTATTGCCACTGTTATTAAATGGTGGTTATTTCTTGATGGACCTGATCTATCAAAACTTAGAGGTGATAACTAGGTAGACAGTTCTAACACCGATTTGCTTTCTACTAGGTTTCCAATTGAGAGCACAATTTTTGTCCTTATCAAGTGCACACATAATTTTTACTATCTTTTTTTTTTTTTTAACAGAAGAAGGTCTAGTTCCCTAAGATGTGAGAAGCTTCATTAAATATTAATAATTTTCCATTTTGGGTAGTCTTGTGGATATATTTAGTAGACGTCTGAGAAATAGATTCAACAAGATAAAGACTAGAATCTGACACATTTTCCAAAATAATACCACCTTGTATGGCCACTTGGGACATAGTCAACTAGAAAATTAGACACTAAAACATCACTTCCTAAGTACAAGCCTCGAATACTCATAAACCTCTAATACTATAGCTAATACAGGTATGTTTTTAAAAGCATGCTACACATTTCTGGAGAAATAATTCTTATCTTTCAATTTATTTTACTGAGATATAACATTTACTGAGGTATATGACATATAACATTGTATGAGTTTCAAGTGCACAGTATAATGATTCTATACATATATATATATATAGAAAATGATCACTTCAATAAGTATTTAACATCTATCATCACACAGTTACAAATTGTTTTTTTCCATGTGATGAGAACTTTTAAGATCTATTTTCTTAGCAACTTTCAAATATACAATATAGTATTATTAACTATAGTCACCATGCTGTACATTACATCCCCAGGACTTATTTATAATTGAAAGTCTGCACCTTTTGACCAACTTCGCCCATCCTGCCTACTCTTGCCCCCTAACTTTTCTTTAACGCTCATAATTTGCAGCAGCCTTCTCAAGGAACTTCCTCTAATCCTTCATGACACATAGAGGAACTGAAGGTCAAAGAAGTTAAGCCACTTGTTTGTCTTTATACCCACAAGCTCTAGGACGACAGACTAAGTTACCTCCTATGGTTCTTTTGTCTTTTAGAAATAAACCTTTGTTTAAAAAATAAAAAATAAAAAAGGAAAGAAAGAATTCCATGAGCTCCAAAACACAGCCCTATCTTACTCTACCTCCAACTTAACCTATCCCAAGTGCAAAAAGTGATTCAATTCAACAAATATTTATTCAGTACCCACTACGTACCAGGCACTGTTCTATGCACTAATTATAACAAGATGTAAACCTGAATTCTTACAACTGCCAGTCATCTCCACACCCAGAATATCCTGGGGCTGGTCATCTGATACTGCCAAGTCTCTGTTAACTTGCCTCAGGTCATGAATCATCCTCAGGAACTGGTTCTTCATTGTTATTATAGTTACCAGGTGACAATGCCAGTGCCATCCATCTGGGATTTGGGTTAGATTTTTTTGTCCCTGGAGTTCTTATATTCCTAAGAGGGAAATTGCGACTCCCAGGTCTCCCCTAAGGAATAATGTTTTTCGCTCAGGACCCAGAATCAGACTTCACAGCACTCTTTTTGTTACTGGGCTCCAGTCTCCAACCAGGACATTCAATTCTGCAGCCATATCCTCATTCAGTCAGTGTTCAGGCATTTTCCATCAACTCACCCAGTCTAGTCTTGGTTCCCAGACTCCATGTCTCCAGTTGCCATGGGAGGTTGATAATGATTCAAGAATTAAAGTCTGAAATAAGGGCAGCCCCACAGACTGTTCTTCCCAAATAGAATTTAAGTCGAGAATCTAAAATTCCATTGTCTTCAGGGATGAGGTAGATAATGTAAATATATAAAGCCATCTATATATAACACAGTAAGAAGAGTTGGTCTGTGGTAAAACAGAAAAAGCATGCAAATTCCACTTTAAAGAGAGAAAGCTGGGTCACCAAGTCACAGCCTCTGAAGCCCTTCAAGGACAGGATAGAGGCTTCTCAGGCTTTGTAGCCCACACACTTGGCATACTACCTATACTCAGCAGGTGCTTAAATCAATGAATGAATGAAAATACAAAGAAGTGAGTGAATGAATAAACCAAAGTGGGAAAGTTGAAACAGATACTTTAGATTTACCCTCACAACACAGAAGTGGTAAAATATGGGAGCTCATTCATTTGAGCTTTCTTTGTTCCCAAAACTGTGTCTCTGAGAACTTTCCAAACTTATAATAATCCCCATATTAGTTTGTCTAAAAGATTTCACTTTTTTTTAGGTCCTCATTATAGATAGATATATAGGTAATCAATGGATTGATGATAAGTATTAATATAAAGCTTTCCTTTAAAACAACTCAGAGTTCTGTATAACACATTTTCAAATTCAATTCGAGCTCTTCTAACATAGCAATAAACCACATGAAGTGAAGAAAAGAGAAAATAAATGAAAGAGAGGAAAAACTAAAAGCACTCTAGGTGTCATGAGCTCATTTTATGAAGTTGTTTCAATTCAAGTTGTCTTCGGACATCAAAGTTGCTATCTGCACTCTTCAGCAGGGGGGCGGGAGGAAGATGGTGAGGACAGGGTTTGGACAATAGGGGATAAAAGAGGTATGAATATTTCAGGACCATCAAATTCCCTCTTGCACTGTTGCTTTACTGCTCCGTCTAGTGGCAATCCAGGAAAGAGGACATTATTTTGTATTCCGCAAGGCCCTACGTATTCAGTGTCTAGAGATGGTGATGGCATATGACTTCAGGGCCTTCTCCCAACTTCATGGGGACAGGCCAAACTTCCTACAAAAGCTGTCAGGATCCAGTGTTCTCATGACCCTTTCCTGTCCCCCAGCTGCACCTCCCGTTTTCTCTTCTTGTTCTGTTCTTCCAGTCTCTTTGCTCATCTGTTACCCCCTGATTCTGGGCTCCAGTGGACCAGTATGACCAGCACCTGAACAACTGCCTTTCTCCCTAATTTACTACACACACCGTGTTGATGGCACTGAGGGGATAGTAACTTGTCAATGTTTTCATTCTGAGACTGTATCAGTTTCCTGTGGTTGCTGGAAAAAAAAAAAAAAATGGTGCCCCGAAATGCCAGAAATGTATTTTCTTACAGTTCTGGAGGGAAAAAAAAAGTCTAAAATCAATAACACAGACCCAAAGCAAGACGTCAGTAGGGCCACACTCCTTCTAGAAGCTCTAGGGAAAAATCTATTGCTTGCCAGATGGCTTCTAGTGGCTGCTGACATTTCTTAGCTTGTGACTACATCACTCCAATCTCTGCCTCTGTGGTCACACAGCTTCTTCCTCTCGGTTAGTATAATTGCTCTGTTTCTTATAAAGAGGACACCTGTGATGGCATTTAGGGCCCATACAGATAATCCAAGATAATGTCTTTATCTCAAGATCCTTCATCTAATCATGTTTGCAAAGACCCTTTTTCCAAACAAGCTAATACTATAGCTTCCAGAAATTAGGAGGTAGATATTGGGGTTGGGGTGGAGCATTTATTTTTAGCTGATTACAAGGACTTTCTCAATAATCTGGTTCCAAGAACAGCCTCAAACCCAAACCAAGAGTATTTGTTCCTTAGAGTGAGAATGTTGTTCCATTTGAATATCTATAGCTATGCCACAACTATCTTGGGTGGAAAGTATAGTAAACTAAAAAGTTTCCCCATTATAAAGATCTGTCTTGTTTAATGCCTGCTTCTCCTTTGGTTTTTCACAGATGCTCAAATCAAAAGTAGGCTGTATTCTTTTCTTCTCTGCAGTTGTCCATTATACTTACCCCATCTCTCCTTTCCACTCTGGCATCCCAAATGGGGTTGGCGGTTGGTGAAAAACTGACAGAGTCTACAGGCTCATTCCTAAATCTGACATTGTTATCCCTCCTGAAGTAAATCTCTGTGACTCATAGCAGATCTGATGTATGTGCCTGCCGCCTCTTTCCCTCCAAAGATTTAGACAAGGCACAAGTCAGGCCCAGATGGAGTCATATCTCTCTTAAGAAAGTAAACTCCTCTCAGCTTTTCTGGAGATGAAAACAGTGGCTTCTCTACCTTCCATCCTGAGAAAGCCCTCTTGGGGAGACCCATACGGTGCTTGTGTTTATTCAGGTGGCATACTATTGGCCACAAGACATTCTTAAACCTAGCAGCCTCAAAAGACAACCTCCTGCTTCTGTAAAGTATGTGGATTGAGTTTCTTTGAATGAAAAGGCATATAGCATAGTCAACCCATTTAGAGGACCTCATAAGTCTTCCTCTGTGGGAAAAGTATTACCTGAATCAGCCAAAGGATGCCACTGAAGCATAACCAGGAAAGTGGTTTTCCACTTGAATCCAGATATGATTTGGGCTCTTTTGGGGGTGGATTTATGTTTCCTCCAACTATATAGCTCTTGGGACAGAAGAAGCTTCTTTTGCCAAGAAACAAAGAACACGCTCTGTACCCTTTATCAGTTCTCCAAGAGTTTTCCAATTCTCATGCTGTGCTGAGAAAGAAAGTAAAAATTTTCCATGGTTTTGTAAATAGCCGTTGCTTTGGGGAAATGTTTTTTTCTGACCAGGATGAAAATCTCAGTCTCTGACTAAAACAGAAGAAAATTAAAGTTATATGTTTTTCTAATCCTAAGGTTTTAAGAAAACAATGAGACATTATGCTGTAGAAATTGTTAAATTTGCTCAAAATCCAAAAATAGCCTTAGAAAAGCCTAAGACTCTTTACAGATGTGCTGGGACCCATACTTCAAAGAGTTTGCTAATGAAGAACCAAATGCCCAAATCCTTTGAGTAACAGGATGGAGTTTTATTTACATAAAGAATACCTTTTGGGGAGGGGGTGGGTGAGAGGTGGAGTATGTTTCTGGCTAAGAATTTGTTGGAGATTGAGTCCAACAGGCTATAAATGAGGCTGAGCATGGATGTATTTAGCTGTCTGCTACAGAGTCCCCACCATCAAAAGAACAAAGCCTGTCCCTTTGGAATTGAGGAAACAACTATTATTTCTGCTGGCTCCACTCTTGTTTCTGTATCACAACCATCAACATGAGTAAATCAAAACGCCCAGAAAATGCTTGTTGTTAAGCCATTTGAGGAGCTATTGCGGGGGAAAAAAATCTGGTTTTCGAGAGTTGATCAGTACTTGAAACTTTTTCTTTGCTCTCTTTGGTTCTGACAAGATCAGGGCTCTAGTTTTTTTTTTTTGGCTAATGGCTTTAATTTTGACCACAGCTAAACCTCTTTCAAATGCTGTCCTTATTGTTTTCAGAGTATGCACTTTCCTTACACTTGAAAAATGTGTGCATAGGTACATATTTTAGTTCTGTTATTTTTCTTTGGGATACTGAGCTGAAAAGAGAGATGATCATGTGACATTCAGGGAAAGTTTGTGACATTCTTTGTTTCTAAACCTCCTGATACTCAACAATTTGTTATTTATGTTCTACCAGAACAGAACATTCTGTAGCGCTCTGCACACATCATCCTACGTCCTTCTTATGATCTCATCTTCCTCCAACTCTGTCTCCTTACCATTTAAAAAATAAATAAATCATTCGTGATTCATCCTAGATACTACATTTCCTAGGAGGACGTCCCTAATTCCAGCCCCTACTCAGTGACACAGGCTAGGCTGGGCGCTTCTCCTCTGCGCTACTACGGAAATCTCTGCACAGCTCTAAAACCAAACTTACTACATCATGTTGTTATTGCATGTTGACATGTTGAGCTTTCCCATTAAAGAGCATCATACCCCCACTGCCTGACAAAGAGTTGATAATAAATGCTCCTTAAACTGTGCTATATTTAAAATATTTTATCCTTTCCCCTTCTTAAGAGTTTATGGGCCCTAAAACTTAAAGATGATGTTTCATCAGTAACGTGTCTTTGAAGTCCAATTTGTAAAAGAATGCCTCCTTCCCTAGACTAGTCCCGAGCTATGGGGGGACAAAATTCATCTTCAATTATAGACAGGACTATTCCTATAGCTAAGATGACATGAATGTTGGTTTCTATAAACTGTGCCTATGGCACTTCTGAAAGAAACATTGTTCTTAAAGCGACTAAGGGATTTAGGGTTTCACTGAACCATGATACAGGCTGCCTCTGCTGGACGGTTGAATCTGTTTGCTTGCCATCAGAGTCCAGTCTACAGAATAAAGCAAGATTAAAAGAAAATTAACGCTCATAATTGCTTCCCTAACATATTCTGTTGTCTGCATGGGATTATACACCAAATGACCAAGTTTCTCATAACTTTAACCAATGGTCCTGAACTCCCCATCCTGGGCTGATGAGCACAAGAATCCAAATCCCTTTTCTCCTAGGGGCTAATCCTTTTCAATGAGATGTTCACAGACCTATGTTATTAATGTAGATTTAAAGAAAAGGTAGAAAAAAGAATCACATTCTCAAGGAATTCAAGGTTGCATGACTAAAAAAGGAACTCGAGATTTTCACGCTTAAATGTTCATAACTGAAGGTCCTGCTGGGTGCAGAATGTGTGCACATCGCTTATTCCAATGGACATCTTAGATAAAGGAGATCATCTGGCTTTATATTTAATAAAATGATCTTTCAAGGTGCTAAAGATAAGACATGAGAAGCTATCGTTGAGCTTTCAAAAGCCTACAATGGCCTGATTTTAAATCAAATGAAAAATTTCATTTCAAATCAAATTGGTAAAAATCTGGCTATTGGCCAGGAAAAGAAAGTAGCACAACTCAAACATATAAGCAGAACTAATTAATCGTGAGGTCCAAATAGAACACTGAAAAGTCATTTCCCTCTGCCTATAGTGTCCAGTGCAACTAACTCCCTTGAACTTCCTCTGAATTGAGTGTGTATACCCCTGGTACCAGGCATGAACCACAGACCTCTAAGAGTGACAGGGCTCAGAGTAATTAAAAGAAATCTAAGAATAAACATGAGCAGCCAATGTTGGTTGGGGCTGACTAAACAATATGTCTCACATAAACACAAAATATCATATTTTTAATTGTATTTAGCTACTGATTTCAAAGTGTTAAGCTGATTTCATAGCAGTTTTTCTTCCTCAAATAGTTTCTCAAACAACAGATGCTAAAAGCAACATCACACTTAGGGCTGGAGGCAGGGGATAATGATACGTGAATCTTCTTTAACTTCCTATAAAAAAATAGCACCCATACATGTGAATACTTTTTAAACTGTTAGAAATTACTGTCCTACATATTTTTATCAATAATTCAGAAAACGTGCTCATTCTGCATATTCAGTTTATTCCAGGGCTTCTTAATCCTCGTAGACTGGAAGGACTTCAAAAGATCTAATCTAAATCCTTCTTGTTATAATTTTACCTGAGTTTAATTTACTGTTTCTTTCTGAAGTGGTAGGATGATTACTATAGTTCTTCACATAGCCAATGACTATTAACTTACCCTCTATTCCAGGTACCTCTTCTTGAGGCCAAATAACTCAAATTTTCCCATATAGAGTTTTATCTCCTATTTACATTTTTATTCTCTAGAACAACACTGTCCAATAGAACTTGCTACAATGATGGAAATGTTCTATATCTATATCTGTTGTCTAATATGATAGCAACTAGCCATATGTAACCACTGAGGACTTAAAATGTGGCCAGTGAGACTGAGGAACTGAATTTTTTATTTTAATTAATTTACATTCACATTTAATAGATACATATGGTCAGTAGCTAGCCTACTGGATGATGCAGCTCTGGACAGCATTCATTTCCCAATCATCTTATTTAATTATAGTATCCCCCAAATGCAGAAAATAGCCCAATAAAGACCTAATTGATTCCAAAAGCTGGATTATTTGATTTTACACATAGCACCATGGTGCCAATGAGGATAATGACATGGGAGCACATTAGCTTTGCAAACCAAGACACATAAAATATAAGCATTACCCCAGCCTAATATAAAAAGGCCCGGAAAATGAGTGCAGCTCCGGAAAATATTATCTATGTTCTGGGAAAATCATATACCCAAAGGCCTTAGAAGTTCACCTTTATGGGGAAAGACTTGTTTACTCCATTAATTGTACTATAAGTGTCTTGATTTGATAACAATCAGCTTTGTTGCCCAGCATCACTCTGTGATGTTTGAGGCTTAGCTCCTTTTTCTTACATACTTACTCAAAAACAGTAAAAAATTTATCTTCTAGATATTGAGATTATTCTTCCTTCTTTAAGTGAATTAGTCTGAATTGATCCCCACTGAGATGCTCAAAGACTGACCACGGTAGAGTTTCATTTAACTAATAAATACATATGTTGACACTGAATTGTTACAAACCTCATTGCCAACTAGATATGAACCCACTAAACAGTAATTTACTTAAACTGTGTTTTTTTCCAGGAATGCAGACATAGGACCAAATCTGTTCTTTAATTTGTATTAATAGAATTTATTATGCAGTATTGCAGGTGCTGGAAGAACACAAGATGATGCAAGACCCAGTCCCCAATCTAAAATACCTTAAACATTTCACACTAATAATAAGGGAGATACAGGTTCTCTTTTATTTCTCTCTTCTTCATTGTCTATTTGTGCTACATCTCTCCAATTTATACTAATGAATCTTGTGAAATGTGGACTGGTGAGCTGCGTTTGACTGTATGAGATAACACTTGAACTTCTCAGTATTTCTGGTTCCCTGGAAACTTGCTATGATGTAATACCCGTAAATTATTCCCAGCCCCCAAATGCATTATTATTTTCCTAAATTAAATAAATTTTAACGTAAAACACTTACCCCTTCATTAACTTTATGGAAGAAATAGAACGCCATGGCTTAGAGCTCAAACTTTAATTGGTAATCTATAAACTTCATTCTCAAAATTCTGTTTTTTATAATCAATAAAACAGTGGAAATACCATTAAAATTTTATTGCATCAGGTAACAATTCTAAAATGTTCTATTTTTGAGACATAAATTTTATAGAGTAATGATAACTAATATTTGCCCAGCACTTCATAGTTTTCAAGATCTCACTTGGTCTTCATATAATCCCAAGTGCTCTCATTATCAGTTTACACATTGCAGAACTACAGTTTAGCAATGAAGTGGCTTCTCCAAGAGAACAAGTGTAAATTATGATCTAGAGCAACACTTTCCATATTGTGTCCAGTGTGTCCAGTGTTGCCCTAAAATAAGAAACAATGAATCTACATACCCTTATAAACTCAAAAAGCACATGACCATATTTAAACGCTGATAAGTCCTGCACGTAAAAGGGGGAAAAAAAAAACTGTTTAACTTTTTTAACCCAAGCATTTCCCAAACTTACGTAGCCACAGAATTTTTTACTTTCTAAAAATACCATTTATTGTTCTACCAATACCCTTTGAAAAAAAATCTGAGCTAGGAAAATGTCCTTAAAATATCAAAGATGATAGGAAATTAGGTGACTGAATAAAATGTCTCAACTCCTACATATTTGGACTGGACCTCCTTATGTAACTGTACTCTCTAAATAGTCACCTCTCTAAATGCTCTCTAAATATCCTCAATTATTGTGTCTGTGTTGTACCTACAGCCAGGGAATAAGGTTAAAACTGTGGTTCCATTAATGTTTAACCAAGAAACATTACAAATATGGGTTTGTTTGTAAATGAGAAGGCCAAGAAGCTAAAATGGAATTATACTTATGGAAGTAGGGCCTACTATCTTGAATGCTGGTCTGGCAGAGCTTCTCCACAGACTGCATTCCCAAAGCTCCAGGGGTTCTTTCAGCCTAGAGGCTCACCTTCTCTGGTGGCCCTAGGATGGCTCTCCAGACTTCTCCTCACTTCCTACAGGCCCTAAGGCCAGATATGTGTCCCCACCTTTTAATTAACTTTCTAAATTAGTGTAGCTGTCATGAATGATAGTAAACTCAAACTAGCTATAGCCCTTGGATCATCTCAAGATGCACCACTTCCTAAGTCAACAATATGAAACAAACAAACAAAAAAAAATAGTAACACAGAGCCAACAAATGGCACATTCTTTCATGATAACTTGTTTAAGAGAAGAGAGGTGAAGGGCAATTAAGGCAGTCTAAAAACTGACCCAGAATGCTGTGCTTAAGAACAAGCATATCTTAACAGGAGTAACCAGAACCACCAATAAAAGAAGCACTCTGGCCTGGCCCTCGCCCACGGCATCTTAACGTCAACCTTTTTTCCTTCATGAGTAGAATTGCGTTACAATGAAAATAAAACTTTGAATCTTCCAGAAACCGTTCATCAAGCCTGTCTCTGCCCTCCACGAGTGATTGCCCAGATCTGGCTTTCGGTTTGTAGTCCTAGCACCTTAGCTTGGTTGGGCCTGCCTTTGCCCCTGCTGCCCTCTCTTCCTAACAGACCCATCCTATCCTGGTCCTGAGTTTCCCAGCTTTTAGAAACTCTACCCATTCTCTGAGGCTTGGCTCAGTGTCAGGTCAGAATTAGTCTTTCCCGCCTCTGTCTCCCTCCCCTGTCTCCACCAGCCCCATTCTTCTCTGGAGAGCAGAATAAAGGGCTGAGACAGTTGGGTAGTGGCCCAAGGCAACAATCTATAAAAGAAGTTTTCACTGGAATAAAATAGCACCATGGTAACATAAATTGAACTTGCTCACCAAAGCTGATGGTACACTTGAACGAAAAAGAAAAGAATCCCAGCTGCTAATAACTCCTGCTTAATAAATGTTAAAAAAATATATATTTTTTTAAATATTGGTTTTAAGGACATTAAATTATTAGATTTCTCAGAATCTCCAATTGGTATGGTCTGGGCCTGTTTTTGTTAGTCTAACCACAATACAGTTAGTTGCATATCTGTTTGTGTCATTTTTATATGTATATTCCCCAGAAGTTAACGCATTGCCTTGTATGTATTGGGTGTTCAGTATGTTAGATTGAAAAAATTGATAGTCTTTCTTACAAACGATTGTAGGCTACAGTCTAACAGAAATTGGAAAAGAAGGCTGGAAATTTTTTCAATTATATCAAGCTATTTAATTACCTTAACTCTTCCAGGTAGGTTTGAAAAAGGCGAAAAACAAATTGAGAGAGATAAACCAGTCCCCTTTGTAAGGATAACTTGTGCCTGCCTAAGAGACTCTGCTATGTGGGAAAAGGAAGTAGAGAGATGTTATTTAATAGAGTTGATGAAATACACAGCTTTCCTATCCCTCCTAAGTTGAATATTGACTAAATGGTCTTTGTATTTGTTTTATAATTTTCTAAACCATTACACACACACCCAATGCCAAATATAATTT
Organism: Pteropus medius; assembly: GCF_902729225.1. Classification (NCBI taxonomy): domain Eukaryota; kingdom Metazoa; phylum Chordata; class Mammalia; order Chiroptera; family Pteropodidae; genus Pteropus; species Pteropus medius. The sequence continues at coordinate 26,148,044 of NW_024340692.1, forward strand.
CATTTATCCACTTTTGAGATTTTCCACCAGACTCTTTCCCTCCATTAATGCAGAGAAACTGAAGGTGAATAGCCAACACAGTAACTTGCCATAGAAATAAATCCACCTTCTTACTCTCTTGCCCCCTCACTATACCATATTCATACACACACGTGCATGCATATACACACACAGAGAGACATCCCAAATAAAACCACAATACAAAAAAATATCGAAATAACTTTATTTACACAGAAAATTCACTCCCATTGCTTAGGTTTCTTTTAACATATTCTTTGGCCTTAGCCAGACCTAAATTCTATCCTAGCTCCACCAATTAGTAACCATATGTTTGACCTTTGACAAGACACATAACCTCTCTGAGACTCAGCCTTTCTTCTGTAAAATGATGCTCATCTTTCAAGCTCCCTGAAGGGTTACATTAATAATATATATAGATTTGGAATTCTTAGTAGAGTTGCAAACATGCAGTGAACACTCAATACAAGAGCTCTGTTCTTGTGGATTAAATTTTCTTCTGAGAAATTCAAACATACTCCAAAGAATTTCTAAGATAAACCATTGTAAATCTGAAGTTGGTCCTGTGAACTCAACCCTACCCCACCACCTTCCCAAGGTCCCTGCTAGCCTATGCCGGACCTTAGTGAGAATCTAGATCCCACCTCCACCATCCCTGGGCCTTCTATCCCAACCCCCATCCCTGGTGCAATTAGCCCTGAAGGCCAACGACTTATGGAGCTGAGCAGAGCAGGATATGGATTTGTTATCTCAGTTGACCCTTTGCCCAGGCCCCTTTGTGTAATGCACAGCTGCATTATCATACAAGAGAAGCCTGAGTGTTTCTGTTTTCCAATTCAGAGCCTTTCTAAGCCTTTGTCTTTAACTTATATCCACTAAACAGTAAGAATGGTTCTTCAAATCCTATTTCCAACAGAGAACTGTTTAGATATTACTGTTATCATTAACAAGGACTCAGAATATATTACCACAGCTTTGGCACAAAATGAGAAAGAACTGGACCTCGCATTAGCACTTTCAAAACTAGAAGTTTTGACCTGTGGCATAGAAATGTTGCTCTCAGACTTTAGCAATTTCCCAGGAAAGCCGAGGCAAAGACTCCTGGGGGTTTTAGAACTCACAATTGGATTTGCAGCATAGGATGGATGGTATTACACTAAGGACCCAGAGTGTAAACAGTAGTAAATAGTACCAACTGCAAACAAGAAACACTTGCTTTCTGCCCAGTTCTGCCTCTGCCGTACTATGAGGTGATCCTACGCCACACACTTAGCTTTTCTGGGCCACAATTTCCCCATCTACAAAATACCTGCCCTATTCCTTTACCCCCTCCCAAAAATTGTGTGGTTCAAGTAAGATGGCAAGTGTGAACTATAAGTCAAAAAGCCAATATGAAATAATTTTTGCCTCTCCAAATTTACCAGATCCACAGTAATAAATCACAGCTGTTTAACCAATGTAAAAGAATCAAGGAAACAAACAAAACGCTATGAACATTATTAAAATATTTAAGTGTCAATACCCAACTCAAGCGTCATCTTTTTTGGAGACTCATCCCTGACTCTCCACCCCATACCATCCTTTCCTCAGACAAAATATACTTGTCCCTCTTTCCTGGTGCCTCTGCATCTTGTACTTCCTTGTTACACATACAAAGGAGGGAATTACAGTTATTTTTTTGCTTTTCTGTCACCCCTGACAGACTGCGAGTTAATTGGAGGGCTAGAGCCACATCTAAAACCCAGCCCTAACCAAGCTCTGCCCGGCATAGAAATCCTACTGCACTCTTTTCTCAGTTCTGCACCTCACCATGAGCTTAAACAAATCCATCTCTCCTGTGAAATTAGGACATCAGACTAAATCCAGTTTGCAAAATGCCATCCCACAGGCCCATTCCAGCCCCCAGACATGGCTCCTAGCCTGCAAAGTTTTGGTATCCATAGTGTCAAAGAGCAACTTCAGTTAATGATGAATACTTAGATACCAGAAAATGTCACATAAAATCAGAATTTTCATCTTCTCTTTAGAAAAATTAGAATATCTCACAGTATTAGGCTGTCACTCCGTATAGCAACAATTTATGGAGCTGGCTGGTTACTTGCTCCTAAGACAAGCTGAGAGCTGTCCAGTCCACCACAGTCTCCATTACTATTTATTCTTGGCCCAGTCACTCTTTTATATTACCTGCTTGGGTCCTTACATGCATTTAATTAAAGTTTCCTAACTGTATTCAAGCTCTAATAATACCATTCTAGGTCTCTAGGAATCCTCTCCCAGACACACACACACACACACACACACACACACACACACACACACTCACACACAACCTCTTACCATGGGAACAGAAAGCTTTGAGGCCTTCTGCTGTTATCATTCTATTCACTATCCTCTCTATCTCTTAAGGCTGAAGTCCCTTGACAATTAATGAATAAAAAGAAGGGGCATCAAATAAAAAAAAAAAAAACAATAAGAAGAAGAAGGAAGAGAGGGAAGCTTTGGCTACAAATAGTACTACCAGAGGTATTATAATATCATGTGAGGAAAATTAAATAGTTTTATAGTGCCAGATTTTCCATACAGCAAAGCAATCATTTTGTCTATGATCTGGGAACACAAATAGCTGATGTGAAAAACTGGATGTTAATCGTCAGAAATCATTGTGGCTTTAGGTGTCACTCCTACTGGGGTTCTCTCCCTCCCCTTCCCCATGGCCCTCTTGCAAGGAGCTGCAACTAGCAATTTGAAATTTACACACCTTCACAGATGGGTTGTCCCCATCTGGAGCATATCCATAACTTCCCAAGGCAGAGCTGCCATTACTTACAGTATAATCAGCAGCACAGCGGGTGCAGAGAGGAGGAGAGAGCTAGGTACATATTACTAAGAAGCCTGATGAGTCCTACATACTGCTTCTCTCTAACAAGTACTGCCCCAGGAAATTTAAAATAGCACATCTCAATATGCATGGGCGTACATCTGCTACACCCATGTGGTGTTTGATTGGACAGATCAACAACAAACAAGCCTGCATTTTTCCCTCTAGCTTCCTTTATATTCTGGCTAGATACGTTAGAGCAGGGCCCAACACAAGTTCTGTCATGAGAATCTTCAGTCAGCCACTTACAGAACTACCTGTACCCTCAAATTCCCAGGTTTTCCTCCTCCCTAAAAGCTACGAGTCAGTTATTAAAAGAAAAAAATTATTAAACTTGCTCCATATTACTATTCTTATCCCATACCAAAGTCTTTTGAGGCTAATCCATCAGCTAATGAAGAGCAAAAATGTCTTATTATATAAATAATTTTTATTAGAATCTGTGCTTCGGGGGTGAGAGATTTTAGTAATTCAATAACAAGCACAATTAAGTTGCCAACTACTTCACTCTCTCCAAAAATATTCAAAGTAATGTAAGTGCAGTTTTAGTCAGTTTCTCCATCTCATGAGCATTATTCTCAAAGGTGATAGGTCTAGGAAGATAAGATGGATTACAGCAAATCCACTAACCACATCTGAAAAAGACTCAAAGTATAATCAAAGTGTACACACTACTGACAATTTATCTACACCTTTTCTTCCTATATGGAGAATAACAATGCCCACATCCAGAGTGTGGGAGAAGCACAGGTTTAAAATTCAAGAAACCTGAATTCTAGTCCTAGCTTCACTAACTAGAATTGTTAGCCTTCGAAAATCACTTAAGATCTCTTGATTTCCTCGACTACAAAATAAAACAGATGAAATAACTGCTAAAACAGTGCTTCTGAAATTTTAACAAGCCTGCATTTTGAAATGAATCACCTGAAGACCATGGTAAAATGCAGATTCTAAATCAATAGGCTTAAAGTGGGCCTGATATTATGCAATTCTAACAAACTCTCAGATATGCTGATAACTGCTGGTTCTCCTCAGAGCTAGATACTGAAGCACTGGTTCCCAAATTTGGCTGTGCTTCAGGTCACTTGGGGAGTTTAAAAAAAGAGTCTATGCCTGGTGTTGCCCCCAGGTCTGATTTAATGGCTATTTAATGGATGTGTTTGGGCATGGGAAGTTTTTAAAGCTCTCTGGGTGATAATAATGTATAGCAAAGTTTGAGAACCCCTACTCTATTACTTAAACATTTAAAATGATGACCTTGATTTTTCAATCACATTACATTTGTACAGTGGAACTCCCTGTATTTATTATCTCATGGCAACTCACAGAGATAAGCAAGACAAACACTATTAATTCTGTTTTACAAAAGAGATACTAAACACCTAAGAATCAGGTGGCTTGCCCAATGGCATACAGCTAATGACAGCGATTTTGCTACTAGAATACACCATTCCTGATACCCAACCTGTGCTTTCTCAAGACTGCTTCATACTGACTGGCTTGTGTGAACAAATAATGACAAATAAAAGAAAAAAAAGATAGCAGCTTTTCCGTTCCAAATTCCACTAAGAATGATATTAATGGCTGTGTAACAGAGAAATGCATACAACTAGGAAAACAATTAAATGTATCATTGATGGAGGAGCTACTTGGCTGCTCTGGATGCAGAATAAAATTGCTAAGGTTATGTCAGCAGTACCAGCCATTAGATATCAAGTGAGCACAGTAAGATGGATTAACTCAGTACTCGGAATCAACAAATTGGACCAGGGAAGTGCCATAACCAATCCTGGGCCAGAGACCAGACAGTCCACTATTTGATAATACTAGCAATTCATTGGAACTCAATGAGGTAGCCATCCTACTTCTACACATTTGCAAAACCTACACTGAAACAAAGAAAGCTTAAGAGTTTGGCATTGTAACTAAGGTAAATGTGGAAATTAATAAAAAATCAAGTAAGTAGAAGGTAGAAAGGAAGTCATATTTTTTAAGGCTTTACTATGGACTAGCCATTGAACAAATTAGCTGACCTTATTCTAACTTGTGAGCCAAGCTTTATTATTCCCATTTTACAAACGAGAAAGATGAGTCACAGAGTTTGTCTTTTACACCAGTTACACTTCAATGTCAGAACTGAGTTTAAGCCTAGATCTGTCTTATTCCAAATCCCTCATGTAACTTTCTGCTATTCCACACTGATTCCTATAATCAAATTAAACATTTTCAGGTAAACCACCATTTATCTTATCTATGCAGTAGGAACAAATGCTATAATAATGTCACAACTCTTTGTTCATGTTGCTCCAAAGGAGACTAAAAATACTATTTATAGGTAGATAACTTAGGAAATCAAAAACAAAAACAAAAAAAAAAATTCTATTGATCTTTCAGTCTTTTGGTTTTGCAAAGGGGAAGCCCATATTCTTTTCAACGTAGGTTGCCAGATGGCAGCCTCAGGTCAGATCCAGCCTGCATATATGTTTAATTAAAATATACACTACTGGAGTGGCTCCAGAGTGTAGTGGTTAGCATGTCTGCTTTACACACAGAGGTCCTAGGTCCATGCCCCAGGTGGAGCCACGGGCCATACCCCGGGTGCGCCAGGCCCCGGGTGCACGCCACGAGCGTGTGGGAGGAGACGCTCCGCCTTTGGAGATCCAGTTCTTAAGGAGAAACGGCAACATCCATAGGTCAGGGGTGGAATTGGGGGGGGATGGAATTAAAGAGGGGGAAAAAATTATATACATATACACTACTAACTCTCCCACTGTTTTAAAAACATTGGAATTTAACAAATTAAAAAGCAACAACATTTTAATAAGTAGTTATCATGTAGAAGTGTGGATTTCCAGTGTTTCTCAAAAAGCTAGACAAGTTGGGAACACTGGCACCATGTTTTCTCATGGTATAATCAGCTGAATCTGAGTCACCAAGCCCTCCACTGATGAAGTATGTGTTCTCCATTCACTGCAATCCTATCTTTCTCTATTTACTATATGTGTCAGATGGCAAGTGTCATCACACTTAAAATACTTTGTATATCTTTGTCTATCAAATGTTTAATAATTTATATACCAAGAGGCCCACTGGCCATTTATTTCAAGAAAAATTGAGGACAGCATACTTTTTCTTACATCTAGCCCACATCACTCATTTATATTTAACAGATTCCAAAGATATCTGAGTTCATAAATCCTGCTTCTTAGGAATAGATGGATTGAGAAAATCAGATACTAAACTCTTCTACCCAATAATGTAGAAGGCTTTCTTAAACAGAGGCAGTGTTGCATCGAGAGTGAGGTTACGAATTCACTGGGGCATGAACCAGAGCCTGGAGGTAAGGAGCAAGTGTTTTCTTATTCCTTTTTCTTCTTAGTTAGCCCAAGGGAAAGTTGGATTTCAGGATTCTGAATAGAAAAAAAACTGGCCAAAGTTACTCGCTCTTAACTGTGAAGGTCAACGTGGCCACTGGTTTAGGGCAAAAAAAAAAGAAAAACCAGTGTAGAGCATCCTGTAGAGGAACATGGCCTGTGATCTCTAGGACTTATTGTAAACAGGGTCCAGTTTAAACTATTTCTATGTGTTATAATTTCCTAAGCTACTTGCAGTCAGTAGAATTCGTAAAATGTTAGAGTCTATAATTGTGTTACCGAGAGTCAGACAAAGGGCTCGTGTTCATGTGTGGAACAAAGTAGTTAAGGGAGAATGGCAGCAGCTTGGAGAAGTTTGTCACAAGACCCTCAAATGTGACTTGAAAAAGCCAGAACGGAGGCTGAGATACAAGCATCCCCTAGAGTGGGATCTGGAGAACATGTACATGTCCTCAGGAATTCCCAGACGTGGGGGATGAGAACCTGAAGACAAGCCTTCCTGCGGTTATGCTCAGATGTATTACCGGTACTTTACTGTGAAAGGGAAATGTGGCCCTGACATTTGGAGAGCTCGGGAACATGAGTTTACTATGAAGACGGCACACAGTGAAACCTGTTCTGTTCCACAGTTCTTATTTCTATGGAATGCCTCTAATTCCATTTTTTTAAAGGTAATAAAAATAAAAAGATGATGATAATAATGAATAATGTTAGATGTGTGACATGTAGATATGCCTTCTTGACAGGTTTTAAGATTTTTCCAGACACGCGATCAAAATATTTAAAAATTGAAAGGGAAATCAGTGTTTATGGAATAAAAGTATGCCTAGAGTTCTGAGTAAACATTTGAATCTATATAGATTGTGTGATTCATCTATAATCGACCCCTACATAACCAGCATACAGATGTTTCATACATAATAGGAACTAGTTAACTGTTCATTTAAAATAAAAAATGTTTTAAAAATTATCATGAGGGACATATCTGTGAGCTAAGTGAACTGTTCATAAAACTGTAGTCAGAAGAATTTTAACTTTCTATAAAAACAGGTCATGAGATTTCTGAGCTGTCCCCAACAACAGACAATCACCACTAATAAGATGTGGGTGCTGGGATGAAAGCAAAATTCTTCATCAGCTAAGAAATTAGCATTTATGGTAGGCACTTCTTTGTCTCACACAATCTACAATAATCCTATGATGTGAATATTATTCCATTTACAAATTGTTACATGATAAAGACCTCTGTGGCCTTTCTGTATTATTGAAAATATAAATATTGTATTTGCAATGCCAAGAGAAAACCATAGAGAAAAACTAAAAAAGGCAGAAAACAGCTATTTCATGACCCATTACTAAAGAAATCAAAAGATCTGTTCCTCATACTTGTCTGCTCTTTTGGAACATTCATACTGGCTAAAGCAATAATTATTGATAAATGAGCTTCAAAATCGTCTCCTGGCACAACAGATCAAAAATAACATCTGTGCAAATGTAATGTCACAACATAAACACTCAAAGCTACAGAGAAGAAAATAATGCTGTTTAGTTTGGTTTCATTTAGGGGAGCTTATTATATTTTTTGAGCAAGCCATTCTCTCTATAAAACTCAGCTAGCAAATCTGCCTTGCCTATTATCATTGTGAAGATAATGTAACAAACAGATGGAGGGTTTCATACAATTTGTTGAACTAAATTTAACAGGTTTGGCTGTAAGTGTTAACTTATTTTTATATTCTATTTGTGCTATGTTTATAATAGATGCACACACATGAATAAAAACAGAAAATCTGTACACACAGTACAGCTGGTTTGATAATGTTTTCATTATAGCATCACATACTCTTAATTAGGAGGCTTTATATTTGGCCACCAAGAAATACTGGCTGCAGAGTTGCTTGTGTGGCATTCGCATGACAAAAAAAATCTTCATCAATACTATAGGAACATTTGAATCCTTCCTCCACCTATGGTACCATGTGTGAAAGGGACTAGGACCAGATTCATTAAATTAATAATGACCTACTAAATAAAAGAACAATTGAACAGTATACCACAAAATTTAATAGGTGAAGTTCATTAGGCTGAGAGGTCCAAGTAGGAATGTATCTATGACAGATGAAATGTGGAGCACTATGTCAAAAATATGAGTAGGGAAAATTGAGTGCCATTAAATCTTAAATGATAGCAAGAATCCTCAAACTTCAATTGAACTTTATAATGCAAACTCTGTTGTTAAGGAGGCTTCCAATTTATCAACACTAAGAAACAAGTGAAACATAATTGAGAAACCATTTAAGCAATATCCTCTTAAAATTGGTTATTAACTCTAGTTGCCCTGTGATCATATTTCTTATTCATCGAAATAGCAGGATGGAAGCTATAAAAGTAATATATGTGATAATAACTAGAAGTCAAGAGTGCTGGTCATCAGGAACCTCTCCTCTATGCTGAAAAGCAAAAATGTGGATCCATACATAGACATATATAAACATATTCACATACATGTCAAAAAAGATCCAAGTAAGGAATAAATGGCAAGATGCAGCTCCACATTCAGAATCTTAGATTCTCCAGGGACACAAGAATAAAATGTGTTAAGTGTCTAGCTAAAGAAAAGGCTTTTTAAATTTCTTTGAATTAAATGGTCTCTTATTTAAGCAGGCTTTACTGTCTGCTAAATTGTGATGTATTTGGGTTTGCATCTCAGATATCTGATAGAACATCTGTAATTATGAAACAGGGCCTGAGCCCTCCTTGCCCTCAATTAAAGTCCTCGCTCTCCTTGTCAAGGCTTCTCAGTACCTCCTCCTCTTACGCTTGACACAGTAAAGGGAGGTGAAAGAGTCACAGATTTTAATCTCACTAGCCTTTCCCCAGGTGTGTAAACCTTAGCAGGATTTTTATTTAAAAGAGGTATGACACCATCTCATTCATCTGGCAGGATCTCTTGAGCTATTTCTGCTTGAATATTAATAGTATCTAAACAAAGTTAAATATTAATCAGATATGAACCACCTAAAAATTATATTCCCCAAAGCTGATTAGAAGTTAGATTTTTAAGTTTCTGACACAAACCAGTATCTGTTACAGAGTAAAGAAAGTGATTTTTAATTTAAAAATAACCATAGATGTTTATATGTGGACAGGAGACAGAAAACAAATATAGTCTGAAAATAAAAATAAATAAATACTTACTGGACAAAGTCATTATCATAGCAGTAGCAAAAAATCTAGTACAGTCCATTAAGTTTATATCTATCTCTTTACAGTAAGTTTAACCTTCAGTCAATCAATAGTTAGTATTCTCTCCTCATGAAGTGTAAAACTCCCAAAACATTATTTTTAAGGTGTTTAAGTTGGCAATCTTTGTTTCATTTTAGTTATAATAAATTAAGACTTTTGTTGATTTAGTGTCTACCTGTTTAGAAATCATGATTTTTTACTGAAATCATCAAGTTCAATCATCCTATTAACCCTCAGTGACAATTTGGTGTGCAGCTGAACCCCTCTCAGGACTGTGCCACTGGACATCTACTTCACAAATCCACACTAATAAGACTGGGAGACTTAGGAGCTTTGCTTAGGACATATAAACAGACACGGAAAGGCAGCCAAAATGGGAAGTCAAAGAAGCAGAAACCATATGAGAGAAGAGAACAGAGATCCAGATATAATGGAGTCAAGTAATCTAACAGGTGAAGCGTTCAAAACATTGGTTATAAAGATGCTCAATGAACTTTTGGGACATGTAGATAAATTCAGTGAGAACTTCAATGAAGAGATAAAAAACATAAAAATGGAAATGGAAATTATAAAAGAGAACCAGTCTAAAATGGAGAACACATTTTCTGAGATGAGAAGTATAGTAAATAGAATAAACAAAGAAATAAACAAAGTGAATAAAGAAGAAGATCACATGCCCTATCCAGAGGACAAGAAAGCCAATCAGGACACTCAATCAGAATGGCAAGAAAAAAGATGCCAAGACTATAAAAATAATTTAAGGAGGATATAGAACTCTATTAAGGCTCCAAATATTCATCTGATTGGCATAACTGAAGAAAATCAAGATGTTGAACAGCTATTTGAAGAAATAATGATGGAAAACTTCCCTAACCCAGTGAAGGAAATGGACATAAAACCCCAGGAAGCTCAGAGAATTCCAAAAATCAAGTATCCAAAGAGGCCCACACCAAGACATATCATAATTAAAATGCCAAGGGTTAAATACAAAGAAGAGTATTAAAAGCAGCAAGAGAAAACCAATTACAACATAAGGGAACACCCATATGATGGGTAGCTGATTTCTCAAAAGAAACTATACAGGACAGAAGGGCTTGGCAAAAAAATATTTGACAGGATAAAGACCCAGGATATACAACCAAGAATAATTTATCCAGCAAAGCTATCATTTAGAGTTGAAGGACAGATAAAGAGCTTCTCAGACAAAAATAAACTAAAGGAATTTATCACCACCAAGCCAGAATTACAGGAAATGTTGGAGGGACTTCTTTAAGAAGAAAAAACATGTATCAAAAACAAGAATAAAGAATGGTAACAACTACAATCCTATCGATAAGTACCTGAAATGGAAAAGAATTAAGTGCCCCAACCAAAAGATAGAGTAGCTGAAAGGATAAGAAGACAAGACCCCTACATGTGAAAAAGAAGGGAATGGAAAAAGATATTGCTGTGATGAACCTATAAGATATTTAAGTCACATAGAGAAAGATAAACACTATTTGATTTCACTTATATGTGGAATTTAAGGAGTAAAAAGAACAAATTAATCAAAAACAGACTCACAAATATAGTGGACAATTTTGGTGATGGACAGAGGGGAGGGGGTTTGAGGGACTGGGAGAATGGGGATTAGGATTAAAGAAGTACAAATTAGTAGCTGATGGATGGTCACAGGGATGGGGAGCATGGCACAGGGAACACAATTAGCATTAATACATTGGCTAGGTGGAGGGTCAGGGGAGGGAGGGAGTAATTGGGGGGATCATTTTACTAACCATGTAGATGCCTAACCAATGTACTGTATACTTGAAACTAATTTAAAAAAAAAATTTTTTTTAAAGCTTACTGCTGGAGATCCAAAATATTGGGAAGCCTTTGGAAATTTTATTTCTAGCTGAAAACACAAGACACCCATAGAAATGACAGCAAATGGTTTGTATCAACTTCATATATAGTATAGACTGAACATGTTACAAAATTTTCTAGAAGAAAAACACAATCTTCTCAACCTCTTTTGAGATCCATATTTCCAAGTGCCACCTAGATAAGGCATAAGTCAGTCAAATTCAGCATATTTAAAATCAGTATCGAAAAAAATAAAATAAAATCAGTATCATGTCTACCAGCTTCTATTGTTGCTCCTGTTCTCTACATCTGGTTAGTAATCATTCTAACTTTGATTCACCAGTTCGGTTTCTTATAAGTTGTCCTTCAGGCTGTCACTCTAGTTCTTCACATCCAATCTCTACAATGGTTGATTCTAGTTTCCATATACCTCTCAATTCTGTCCCATTGCTTCCCTTCTGTTCTCACAACGATTGTCTTAATGAAGAAAACCATCTTATCTCACTTGGACCATTACTTCCATTCCTTTATTCATTCCCCATCCTGCCCATCCACTACACAGAGAAATCTTTTTAAAATAAAAACTTCAATAGAAAACAGCCCACTGATAGTTCTCTGTGTCTTAAAAGATAAAGTGTAAATCTCTTTTTTTCAGTTTCTAGGACCTGTCTAAGTGTGATCACAGCCGTCCTTTCCAGTCTTGCCTTACCTTCCATTCATGTGCACCCTATATTCTGGTCTCATGAAACTTATTATTCTCTGCACACCTCATGCTTTTTCACAACTCCAAGCATCACCCAGTTTGTACCCTTTGTCAATAGTGTCCTTCTCTCACTCGTTGTGAATCCCCATATCTCCTACAGGACTCAGTTCCAGTAACTTTTTGCAAATCATCCAAGTAGAATCAGTGCCCGCCTTGCTTGTCTACCAAAGCACTGTGTTCATGTCTCTATCACAACATTTTTCACATACATTTAAATAATTTACTTATATACCTATCTCCTGAACTCCTCAAATATATAATTTTAGACATCCATCCAAATCTATCACTGTGTCTGGCATAGTAGCTAGCCAACAAATGTCAAAAATGAAAGAGTAAATTAATACATTACAGATGGCACTTATAGAGGATGTGAGACTTCAACCTTTTTCTGAAGAAATGAAATACTTGGCCTGCTAAAAGTCTACAAATACTCAGACCTCACCAGAATGAAACCCATTATCAACCAGAAACGGTTTGTCAAAAGATTTTTCTATGTACCAACCTAAAACATCAGTGTTTTGCTGGGTTAATTATAAATAATTTTCTTTTTCTAAATACAGTCAGTATAACAGCCAGTCTTCAGAACTGTAAAGATCTAATGGATAAGAAGAGAACTGAATTCTTCACAGATCACTGGGTCTGTTATCAAGTAGAAATTATTCTTCAAATACCCTATCTATGCCCATCAACTGCAGAAAGAGCCACTGAAATTACCCAACTCCCATTGCAAAGGAAACTAATATGGAGGACCAATGAGCTTGGAAGGACAAGAAGAAGGAAGACAGGTGAGTACATGACATATTTCTCATTTTTCTGTGAATTTAAAGAACATGTTTTTACTCATTAACTTACTTCTGAGCAATTGAGTACCATCTCTATTTCACTTACGCTCTTTCAGACACAATTTAGAGGGGAGCGGTTGGAATGACAATATTTCATAATTAGACAAAGCAATGAATATTTGGGGGTAGCTGTGAGTATCTGTTGTAATAATATATAACTGGAGTCATTAATCTTATGCAAGGCAACAAATGTTTGATTTCAGTGTTTATTCCCTGGAAAGGTTTGCTCTAGGCCATTCAGTTTCGACCTCTAGAGTAAGTTTTGGCAGAATTAATATCTTTACAATCGCAAATCTCTGATTTTATCAAATTAATGGTTCTCAAAATATAGTCTGAGGACCATGGGGGTCCCTGATACTATTAGAGAGTCTGTCAAGTAAAAATTACTTTTATATTAATAAGAAGATGCATGTACTTTGGAGTTGTAATACTGGAGGAGATTGAATGTGGAAGCAGATAAGAGAATCCAGCTGTCTTTGTCCCAGATATCAGAGGTTTGCAAAAATGTAAAATAATTCTAGTTTCTCACTAAATATTTTGTTTTTTAAAATAGTGATTTTACATTTTAAAAAAAGTTATTTATGATAGCTTTTAATAGGTTTATTTTTATTTTTTTAATGACTTAATGAGTAAGTTTTCTTAAATTTGTCAGCTTTCATTTCTAATGTGGTAAATACTGATAGATACAACCCACATAAACATAAACTCTTCGGGGATCCTCAATAATTTTTAAGAACGTTGAAGATTCAAAAAATTGAGAACTGCTTATTTAGATAAAACTTTGGGCTAAACAGAGGTAAAACTGGCAATTTTGGTATCCAAGCCAAATTATTCAAATTATGCTTGAAATACTTCTCTCTCACAAATTTTCTTAAAAGACCTGGTCTCAGGATTTGACTCTTCCATTAACTTGCTGGTAACTGCTATATCAATTAGTTATTTGAATGTCAAGTTCTTTCATCTGTAAACAAGGATGATAACAATAATAACAGCTAATATTTATTGAATGTTACAAGTAATGCGTTGTTCTAAGTGCTTCGTAAGTATTAATCCTCATAGCAACCCTATGAAGAAGGTACTTAATATTCCCATTATAGACACAGAAGAAAATGGAAGCAGAGAAAGATAAAGTAACTTGTCCAAGGCCATACACCTAAAAAAGTAATAGAACTGGGATTTGAAACCCTATAATAAGGGTTCATTGTATGTAACTATTTGATCCCTTTAGTTCTTCATAATATAACAGTTTTCCAAACACTGCAAGTCATATACACTGAATGCTGGTCTTCAGGCTTTGTAAAATGTGCCTCATTTTTAGCTTTAACTTAAGTCCCTTCTTGTAAGTAATTTCTCTAATATCAGTTTTCAAACATGAGCCATTGGATATACGGAAATAAGCTCATCCCATTACTCTAAATAGTCATGTTAAGTTTTCCAATTTGTAAAATTCCAAATGGATTAAATAAAACATGTCAGAATGTGACTTATAGGCTATCAGTTCTCAAACTGCAATATAATGGAACCAAATCAATTTCATTTCATGAGATATCATAGTATCACAGTTCATGCGATATTAAACCAAAAATACTGGAAAATTAAATAATTACAAAAAAAAAGAGTAGCAATACTACAACTACCACTTTATAATATGAGGATACTTGAATAGACAGGAACTATCCAGAGAATATATTACATAATATATTGACTCAGAAAACCCATGAAAAAGTTGAATGTTAGGTGTCTGAACAAGTACAAGAAGAAAATGGCAGAAGGAAGAAAAAACATATCATGTCAAGCCTCAACTTCAAAGATATAGTCAGAATAGTGGCTTCCAAACATAGTAAGAATAAAATTCAAATACCCAATCGCAGTCTTCAAGACCCTGCACAGTCTTCCCTCATACCCCTCTTATCCATAATGTCTGCACTCTGGCCAGGCAGGCTCAATTCATTTCTTCAATATACTAAATCCTACCTCAGGGTGCTTGACTTATGGTTCCCTTTGCCTTGGAAATTTCAGCCAAATCTTCAGCTTACAGTCACTTCTTTGAAAAGGCCTTCCCCGACTATATAATTTGCCCTGCCACCCCCACCTCCCACATGATGTTATCTATTATTTTTTTAGGACTTACATTTATTAGTATCTTGTTTATCTTTTAATTTACTAGTTTATTTTGTCTTCTCCAACTAAATGGGATACAAACAATCGGATACGAACTATCCCCAACAATGCCCAACATCTAGAAAGCACTTAATAAATGTTTTTTTAATCATGTAGAGAACATAAAAGATTTTGAACTATGTGCTAATTGTGCATAATCATTGAGACATAGGTTCAAATATGTGTGTAACCACTGCAGACAAATATTCTTTATTCTTCTCAGGATAATTTTTTCCTCGTTGAGGAAAGAAAGGTGGGGTTACTGCAGCCAAGTTTCCCTGGAATGTTTTAATAATTAGGAAGAGAGATGAAATATTGAGAGACGATATATAATAGATATTCCATTTGAACTCAGTTAAGAGCCTCTAGATGCATTATTGATTATGCATGCATTTGGCCTCTTGCTGTTTGCACCTCAGCACTTACATCAAGGAATCAACTCTGGGTGGATCTATCTAAAATCATTTGAACAGAAGTTATGTATTCCAGCAATTTAAAATAAACATGATCATAATGCTACTGCAAATAAAAAAAGAAAAAAGAAAAGATATTTGTTAAGTACAGTACTTAAGGAATTTTATTAAACTTTGTATTCTTGAGATGATCCTTAGCTATAACACATTATATAATACTGGACCATATTTTATTAGGAATTGATATTTCTCTTGGATGTCAGTGCACAGTAGATAATTTGAATGGAAATATGTTGGCTAAAGAAACAGTGAGCTAATAGCGCTTTTGATCTGGGAAATTTGTCAATCTTCATAGCATCAAATGTACATAGTATATTAAAAAAAGTTATTCTCTATATATAATTTCTTTATTAAGAACTTTCCCACACAACCTGAAGAGAGCTCTGAACAAAGAAGTAAGGCTTTAAAATGCCTTCTCTATTCTTTAACAAATAGACCTCTTACCTACAGGATTTGCTTACTATCCTAGCCATCTGATGAGGTATGGCATCATCCTTTGAAAGTAAATGTTTCTAAGATAACTCTACAAGGTGTGAGTCCTAATGCTTACTCTTTTTCTTTTTCTAGAGTGTACTTTTTGAAAACACAGCCTTCAAAAAAACATTGGGTAACTTTGGATTTGTCCATCTAGTGAAGATCTACTACCATCAGTCTCCAGAAACCTGTTCCATAACCAGTCATCTGTTACTTCTTAATGACTAAATCTAGAAACCTTTATTTCATCTCTATCCTTGTACACATAATCAATGCTCTCTTCTTTAAACTGCTGTGATCCAGCACATTACAACTCTTTGCTGACCATTCCAAATCTTCGTTGACCCTCCAGAGCTCATTTCTGACTGCCAGATCTGCTCTTCAACCTTGTAACAATTTTTAAAGGTGGAATGTGACAGACAAGTATCAATAAAGAACAAGGAAATAATCAATTCATTATACAGGACAGCCTCTGTATTTTACATCATTTATATTTCAATGTGGTACTCTGAAATTTATGTAGCACAGTTACTCATTAATTGATTTTATCCTACTTTTATAGTGACTAAACAATTGAATTAGAGTTCTTTAGAGAAAGAACCAATACAATACGGGTGTAGCGGGGATGTGGAAGGAGGGAGAAGAGGAAAGGGGAGGGAGAGAGAGAGAGAGAGATTGATGCAGTTTAAGAAACCGGCTCGTACAATTTTGGAGGCTGGCAAATCCAAAATGTGCAGGGCAGGCTAGCAGGCTGAAGCTCCAGGGAAAAGTTGATGTTGCAGTCTCAAGTCTAAAGGCAATCAGAAGCAGAATTCCCCTTTCTTTGGAGGACCTCAACCTTTTCTCTTAGCTGATTAAAGCCCATCCGCATTATGGAGAGTAATCCGCTTCACTCAAAACCTACTAATTTGAACCGTAATAACATCTAAAAAATACCTTCACAGAAATATTTAGACTGGTGTTTGACCAAAAACTGGGTACCATAGCCTAGCTAAGTTGACACATAAAATTAACCATCAAAATATGATTAACATTATTCATTAATATTATTCATTGCTAAAAAGAAATAAGCTGCCAAGCCGTGAAAAGGTATGGAAGAACTTTAAATGTATATTACCAATTAATATTATTAGTAGCAGCATTAGTATTAAGTTAATATTATTCCAATTTTTATATAAGAAAATAGGCTTTTTAAGACTTATTTAACCAAAATTACCGGCTACCACATGTTGGCACTCACACTAGAAACCAGATCTTTTTACTCCTTATCACATGTACATTTCACTAGCAATATTGCCTCTTACATTATTGCAATAGATTTTAATTTTTGTAAAAGTAAGTTTTACATTCCTTCCAATAAGAGACTCAGAATCCAGACAATATTTAGCTGTCACTTCATGGCTAAAACTCCACACCTTCCCAATGTCAAGAGCATAAAACTCCCTTTGAGGAGGTGAGTACTGACACATATAATGTGAGCCTTCAAGGGCAAACTAAGATGTCAAGTTTGAAATGCCACTCTAGAGAGTACTTCAGAATTCGCAAAAGCTACTTCACTTCTCAACATGAATTTCCAAATTCCAAAGTATTTTTCAGCACACGGAGCCAGACAGCACAGAACATAAAACTTTATATCAAAACGAACCTTGATGTAAAAGGTTATGTCAAGAAAATGAGAAGACAAGTCACAAACTGGAAGAAAGTATTTGCAAAAGACATATCTGATAAAGGACTATCACCTAAAGTACACACACACACACACACACACACACACACACGCACACACACACAAACTCTTAAAACTCAGCAATAAGAAAACAAACAATCTGATTAAAAAATGGACCAAAGACCTTAATAGTCACCTCATCAAAGAATATGTAGATGGCAAAAAAATATATGAAAAGATGCCCCACGTAATATGTCATTAGAAAAACGCAAATTAAAACGAGATACCATTCCATGCCTATTAGAATGACCAAAGCCCAGAACACTGACAACACCAAATGCTAGCAAGCATGGGGAGAAAAAAAAACTCTCATTCATTGCTAATAGGGATACAAAATGGTACAGTCACTTTGGAAGACAGTTTGGCAGTTCCTTACAAAACTAAATATAATCTTACCATATCATATCATCCAGCAATTAGTACCTCTTGGTACTTATCAAAAGGAGTTCAAAATGTCCGCATAAAAACCAGTATATAGATGTTTATAGAAGCTTTATTCATAATTGTCAAAATTTGGAACAACCAAGATGCTCTTCAGCCGGTGAATGGATAAATCAACTGTGGTACATCCAGACGACAAAATATTATTCAGCGCTAAAAAGAAATGAGCTATCAAGCCATAGAAAGATATGGAAGAACTTTAAACACGTATTACTAAGTGAAAGAATCCAGTCTGAAAAGGCTATACACAATATGATTCGAACTATATGACATTCTGGAAAGGGCAAAACTATAGAAACTAAAATGTTCAGGATTGCCAGGGGTTAGTGGGGAGAGAGAGATGAATAGGTAGAGCTCAGAGGACTTTTAAAGTAGTGAAACACTTCTGTATGATACTATAATGCCAAATATATTTCATTATACATTTGTCTAAACCCATAGAATATATAATGCCAAGACTGAACCCTAATGTAAAGTATTGATTTTGGGTGATAATGATGTATCAATGCAGGTTCATCAACTGTAAATGTACCATTGTGGTGCAGGATGTTGATAGTGTGGGCAAGTATATGGAGACTATGTACTTTCCACTCAGTTATGCTGTGAATCTGAAACTGCTCTTTAAAAAAATTATAAAAAAATTAACCTTGGGTTGAGATAAAAAAGCGTGAGTGTAAGTACAGACTATGAGAGACTACAAGCTAGAGAAAGACATGAAAACAACACCTTTGAATGGTGAATTGTGAGTTATACCAGAATGCTTGCTGCTTATATTAGGATATCTGGTTTCTAATCTAAGCTCTGTCACTCATGAGGTGGCTTGACCTGGGAAAATTTCCTCCATCTCTAGGCAGCTTGATCAAATAGCTAATTAGTATCCTATCCAGAACCACAGCTTTAGTTGTCTATTTATAACTAAATTGTATTTAGTTGTCTATTTATAACTAAATTGTATTTCCACTCAGATATTGAATTTTTCAAATTTGGAATGTCCAGATTCCAACATATGATCGTTTTCCTCTCCGCCAAGCTTGGCTCTTATTCACCACAGTGAATGGCACCATCATCCACCTATCAGCTCCAGCCTTGAAATTATCCTTGACACATTTCTTTCTCTCCCACTATGACACTGTTTAACCAATCATCAGGTCTTGTCGATTTTACCTTCTAAATAACTCTTCTCTCCATTTTCAATCTCAGTCCAAATTACCATCATATCTCACCTGGACTATTCTCACTGTTTCACTCACATTCCTTCTGGACCCCTATCCAATATAGTCAATCTGAATAACTTTTTAAATGCAAATATAACCATGTAATTCCTCCCATACTCAAATATCACTTCCTTAGACACTTCTCCAACCTCTAAGATCATGATAAATTTTCTTGGTACTCTCTCTCCCCTTCATAGCTTTTGTGCAATTTTACATTTATTTGTGTGATTATTTTATTAATACCTAAATAGATTGCATATATGTTCTTTGACTACTATAATATCCCCAGTATATAAGGATTCAATAGTATTTGATGTATATTCTTGAATGAATATATGTAAAATTAATAGAATGAGAGGGATACTTTAGACTTCTAAAAAAATTATTAGTCTTGCATCTTAATTCTGCCTCCTGCCCCAGCTCCCCGCCACAAAATGATCTAAGGTTGCTGAAACTGAAAGTCCAAATGGTTTCTAAGGTCCTTTCTTATTTATCTAATTCATGTTTCTAAAAGGCACTATAAACGCCCCTGTAACCATGCACTGGGAAAAGTGACACATGAGGAAAGTATATGAAAACTCCCAAAAAGAGGCTAAGGGACACTTTGGCTGATGGTCCCTTAGATGTATTTACAAGAGAGAGAGGAGAAAAAAGTGAGGATATACAAACATTTCCTGAAGAATTCAAAGGGCTTAGTAAAATATGAGTTGGGTTTGAGAATAGAACGCCCTACCCAATGAGGAAGGGAGTGACTTTCTAGGGTTTTGAAGCGGGGGAGAGCAAGAGAGAGAACAATCCAAAGGAATTACAGTAATCGCAGCAAGAAGGAAGGCCACTGCTTCAAGGAAGTCTAAATGAAGGATTCCCAATATTTAGAGCCATTAAGAACTAGATTGGCAGACTTCCAAGGAATCAAAAATTTGGCAGGATGGGAGAAAGATGATTTGCCAGATTAATATACCAACCACTGACAAGAAATCTGTTTATGTTAATTAAGCATATTTATATACATGTACGGTAAGAGTTCTTGCCCCATATATCAGATAATCCCAAGACAGCTGGAAGAGGGGAATATAACTATCTTACCATATTCTATAATATACTGACATCTGTATAGTATATTATCCAGTATGAGTATTTCATTTCTATCCCAGTAGATGCTAAATCATAAACAACATCTTTATTCTTAAGAGTTTTTAGCTATAAAGAACTGAAAATATAGCAATTACAGATGTTACCACATGAAAGAAGATCCCTTCATCAGTTAAACAAGATTAGATATTCCTCCTGAGCAGAGTATATAAAGTCAGGGTTTTTCGTTTTTGAAAGGTAAGGTATGGAGAAAACTTCTGGCTGAAAGTGGCAACTGAGAGCATAGTTTTCCCCCTTCTCCCTCCCCAGAACCTATGAAAATTATGTTAAAGAAGTCTACAGCCATGCCACCCTGAGCAAGCCGGTGCCCGTCTGATCTCAAAAGCTAAGCAGGGTCAGGCCTGGTTAGTACTTGGATGGGAGACCACTTAGGAAGACCAGGTGCTGTAGGAGTGTAAAATAAAAAATAAAAAAATAAGGAATTGTAAGCTGACAAGGTCTTTGCAATCTGTGAGGTCAATCAAGGGTTGCCTCGCCTAAAAAAGTAAAAAAAAAAAATTTTAATTAAATAAAAAAAAGAAAAAATAACAAAAGTATAAATCTATCATAGAGAAAATAACATGTTCAGGGGAATGTATTTTAAAAAATATGTAAGAGAGAAAAGAAATAAAAGAATATTGTAAGTGAAATAGAAAAGAGAAATCTGCAGACTAAAATATTTGTGGAGGAGATTTCAGTGGTGGAGAGAGTAGAATCCTGAAATTACTATGAAACACAAATCAACAGATCAGTGGATCAGACATGGAAGTAGGCTGAAAAAATAGGATTAATATAAGTTCTCTACATATTAATAATCAACTCCTCACCCTCTTCTCTTATATCCTCATACAGGACAATAAACCTTCTCATGTTAGAGCTAAGTCTGATGGTTGACAGGTATATTCCCTGTATACACTGAGCTCACAGAGGGCCTACCTATTTCCTCATTCTAATATATATACAGATACCCAGAAATCAAAAGTCATTTGAAGAAAATTAACTCCATGAAAAAAGAAAAACCTAAGTAAACTAACAGAAAAACTAAACCTAGAGGAAACTGATTTTTTTTATGCTTTTAATCGCCCATAGATATACTCAGAAATGTTCAAGAAGACATTTGATCTATGAAAGAATAGAATGCAATGATAAAAGGAGAAATCAGGAAATGGGAACACTCTTAAAAATTAAATGTATGATTTTAAAAATTTAAAAATTAAATCAGAAGTTTAAAAGGAAAAGCTGAGGAAATATTCCAGAAAGTGGAACAAAAGAGTGAGAGATGAAAAGCATACAGAGAAAACTCAATCTAAGTCAAACATCTGATTAATAGAAATTCTAGAGACCAGAGAAAACAAAGGAAAGATTATTATCAAAATAGTAAAAAATAAAAATTTCCCAGAGCTTGAGATATAAACATTTAAAATTTAAAAAGGTCCAACAGATATTAACACATCTTTGTGCAATTTTAGAACAAAAAGGATAGAGAAATCTAACATCTGAAAAAGACAGAACATACAAAACACAGAATCTACAATGGAACAGAGAGTTAGGCTACCATCATATTTCTCATTAGAAGTAGATTTCAAAATGCTCAAGGAGAAAATTTCAATCCTAGAAAATTTCATAACGTCAATTTTTCAGGTAAATGTAAAGGGAAAATAAATCCATTTTCTGAAAGCTAATGCCTCAAAGTTCACTTGTATTCTGCAGAAGTTACTTCAAGATACACCCCAGAAAAATAAGAGTGAAAATCTAGAAAGGAAACATTAAGAAATAAAAAAGAAACAAAAAAACAAAAATACATGTAAAGAAATTCCAAGATGACAGTCTACAGAGAAATCTGTACAAATTATAACCAGAATCATTTGGATACAGGAAGATCTTCAATAAAAAATTTTTAAAAAGTGGAATAGATTATAAGCATTAAAAAATAAATAAAAAGCTGTAAATTATTATAGGTATAGTAAAATAAGCATGTATTTCTTACAGGAGAAATAGCAATTATAAACCCCAGGGGGAAAAAAACGTTCAAGAAAGAAATGGCCTAATATAAAACAAATTAACATGTAATAATTAAGCAATTGATGGAGTCTAGGAAAGAGTTCTTTTTTTAATCAATTTTATTTTTCATGTTGATTGATGGCATTGGAACTTCAGAGAATGAAATGTAATCATAGCCCATATTGACTCTCCAGTAAATAATATTTATATAATAGAGAGCAATATGTGTAATGGTCAAGGGAATTATGGTAGAATGCAAAAAACAGCCACAATTCTTCATCTTTCTCTGTAAGCACACAACTGCAATATAACTTTCCAGCAACTCCCAATAAGAGGTAGAGTTTATTTCCTATCCCTCTGAACCTGAGCTGATTCTGTGACTTCTTTTTTGCCAACAGGATGTGGCAGAAGCGACAGTGTGCCATTTTCAAACTCAGGCCAGAGGCCTGACCTGCTTCTCCTCCCTCACTTTCTCCCTCTCTTCCCCTCCCTCTTCTTCTCCCCTTCCCCTCCCCATTCTTCTTCTCTAATAAACTACTCATACTCCCCACTCATACACCCTCACTCGCTTGATACACTTCTTCTTCTTCCTCCCCTCACACTCCCCGCCTTCCTCTTCTTCTTTGCCCCCTCTCCTTCCTCCTCCTTCTCTTTCTCTCTCTAGCTCTCTGAACCACACCAGCAGTCATGTGAATAAGACCAGACTAGCCTGCTGAGTGATGAAACACACATGGCCTAGTATCCCCTTGGCCCCTATCTAACTTCTAGAAGCAGGGTTGCCTCACTGCCCACAGATGCTAGAATGAACCAGGCGAGTCTCAAAAAACTACCCAGTTAAGGCCGCCCCAAATTTTGCCCAAATCATGCATTAAAGAAATGGTTGCTGTTTTAAGTCACTGAAATTTTGGTGTGGTTTGCTGTATATATGGCAAAAGCTAATTCAAGCAGAAATACATTCCAGAGAGAAATTACACTAATGTAAATCCTGGCTCCGCCATTTTTAGCTATGTCACTTTGAGCAAGTTAGTTAACTTACCAATGCTTCCGTTTCCATGTCCATACAAATAAGTAAAATTTATTATTTACCTCATTGTATTGTTTGTATAGTCTTATATATATATATAAATATATATATAAAGAAAGTTGAGTTACTGTAGGTAAAGCAATTTGAATGGTGCCTGGCACATTTTAACCATTCAATTAATATCAGCTATTATTATTTAAAATAAAAAATTTTGAATGGTATTTATTAGTTTTCAACATCTAGCATTACCCACAAAGAACACATGACTTAATATCTACAGAATGGAATGAAAATGTTAGCAGTCTTGTGAAAATGCAGCTATGAGAAGCTGGGAGGCAGAAAGAGAAAAGAGCAGGTAGAAGGATATGTAGGGAGTTAAAATATCTATCATACAAAACAAGGAGTCAAGAGATACTGTCTAAAATTAATAAAACAAAACAAAAATTGTTTATATGAAAATGCATGACTTTAAAATGGTAACAAAATCGCAAACCGAATAGTAATATAAGTATCAAAAATTAAGAATACAGGGAGAAATGAAGGAGGAAGATGAAATAGAGAGCTTAATCCTCATATATCCATCTATAATCTGTCATAGCAAGAAAGTTACAAATAAATATGAAAACTCAGTAATCTGTGGTCAATGCATATTTACTCAGTGATGTAAAATGAAAAACGTAGTTTGCTGATTCAAGAGACTAAAATGGAAAAAGTAAAACTCTGAAAATTCCTCTATCCTATTTGTTTTCTTAACTATGTTCACATAATCTTGATAATTTTCTTTTTTATAAAAGTAAGGTACAAAGAATATTCCCCAAACCATCAGTTTTAGGTTAAAAAATATAATGGTTTTTAAAAACAAAGTCTGGTAAACTTTTATAATATTCATAACCTAAAAGGCTGAAACCTTCATGAAACCAACTTAAGAAATACAAGTATTAGTAAACAACTTAAATCTTTTCTTTATTCATAAATTAAAAATTTTGGATCCTAAGTGAAATGCATGTCATGCCAAAAAAATAAAAAAATTTAAAAAAAGGAGAGAAGACCCTCTCCTCTACCTCACGTTTACCTTCTCTTCATTTCTTGGAACTTGTGTCATTTCTCTCTTCCCACTGGTCTCTCTTTTATCTCATGGATGCCCCTGCCTCACCCCCAACTATTCTTCTGTGGTATAGTGAAAAGAATACCGATTTAGGATAAAACATCTAAGTTTAGTTCCATCTCTGCTACTTCTGCTCTGTGTGGCTATGGTCAGGCTACTTTTCCTAATGGAAAAGCAGTATCTCCCTCACTGACTATCTTTCATAATTAAATAAAATAGCACATTTCGAGATATATATACACACACACACACACACACACACATATATATATATATGTATATATATATATAGCTACACTATCTTGCACACAGTAATATATATATAGCTACACTATCTTGCACATAGTAATTATTAAATAAATAAGTGTTCCCAGGTTAAGGAATGACAATGAAGAGGGTACAGTGACACAATAAGAACAAAAATTGTTAGAACTCCAGCTACTACCCATTCCTTTATCTTCTGTGATCCTAACCCCCTTTCAAGTCAGAAACCAGGGGTAGTCACCATCACCACTAGACACTGGCATCTGCAATCCTCTCCAAAGATGATTCATGGACAAGTTTATCTCTGCAAAAAATTTTATGTGTGGAGATAAAAAAGAGTGGTCTTTTCTCAATTTTTAAAAAATTATTCCTAGGAAAGGTAAAAAGTACTAAGAGACATAACATTTGCTCTAAATAGGTCCATGGGCAGAAAACCACTTTAATTCTAGTACATTAAAAGGAATGAGCAATAATCTCAAATGCAAGGGCAGATAAACATTACTTGCCCGGCCTGTTTCGAATGGTGGTTGACTGCCTAAGCAGAAATCCTCTGGGCCATAAAAACAGGGATCCTTGGGGAATTGTATTTGCAAAATCACTATTTCCATCATTTCATGGGGGGAAAAAATCCACAAATTTAGACTCACTAAGTTACCTGGAAAAAAAATCACATATATAATAATAGCCTGTATGTTATAATTTGGACTCTTCTAAGGATGACTTCGAGGGCTGCTATGTAGAAACGGGAGCAGTAAAGGTGATTTTGAGGAATTAGCTATAGAGCCTTGTAGCAGTTCTACACTCAAAATGAAGTCAATGAGCTAACACTTTGAAAATCATTCCTCAGAGGTCTGTATCATTTCCAAAAATTCTGTCATACACTATTAACTGCCAGACCCTGACATACCACTGATTTCCTCCTGAGCCATTCAAATTTTCAAATAATGTTACCAATCCTAATTGACCTTGTTTTCCCTTTCCATGACAATTTTTACTTTCTTTCGTCTCAGACTAATGCCGTGACAAGAAAGTTCCGCTAAGAGTATCGTGTTATTTTCACTTTTCAGTCTTTTTAGAAAAAATTTGAAAGAATTTACCTTTCTTCAGTGAGCACAATATCATCACTTGCCATTAAAGAAACGATCTGTTATTGCTCAGAATCAAATGATATACGTGGGGAGAAATAATTGTAGAATTGGCATGTTCTCCCTCAAAAAGACTAAGTGCAAATAAAGGAATACTAGGAATGGTGTTTTTGCAAACGCATGTGCCTAAAGTGAGCCTCTCTTTCCATAACGAGACAGGCACATTTAAACTCTTTGGGTTCCACGTGTCCAAACACATTTAAAAAATCAAGAAGAAAAAAAACGTTGCAAACTTAAAAAGGAATGATTAGTGAAATATATAAGTACTATCATTTTGTCAGAATTACTCAAATATTTACACTTAAATGTGAATTAGGGAGGCAGAAATTCCAGAATGGTGAAGTAAGGAGCTCAGAACTACTCTTCAGCAAACAACAACTTAACTAGTGAAAATCATAAAAAGCAATTATATAAAGCCTCTGGAAATTGTCCTAAGTACATAAAGCAAATGGAGGAATATTCATACAAGAAAATGTACTAAATCTTGATAAGAACAGCAAGAGTCTATGGAGTTTGAGTCATGACTCACTCCATTATGAACCTACCCTACTTCCCACCTCCTAAGTTACAGAAGGTCTACTCCAGAAGTTCTTGGCATGTGTGGCCAAGAAGGCAGAGACTCCCTCTCCCCCAGCTCCAGGTCTGGGGCTACAGTTTCATCCCAAGCAGACTACTGGTGCTTCTCATGCCTTTCAGCCTGTATTGCAGAAATTCTTTTCCAGGTGGCACAGCTAAGAGGACTAGGTCACTCTTCTTCCAACCAGCCCTCATTCTTAGGGTGGAAGGTTTACTCTAGGCGAAGAATACTGGGTCCCCAATCACCCCACCCCAGATCACTCATACTATGAGGATTCCATGCAGTAATACCAAGAGTTGCTACCCCTCTGCATTTGCAGAGAAGGTGGGGAGAAGCGGTCCTCTATAAAAGTAGATCCCTGCCCCTCGCTCCAGTGCAATAGCTCGGGGGTTCTGGCCAGGTGGAAAGGCAGGCCATAAGGGCAAAGAGTTCCACAGCTGCCTAAAGGGACTGACTTTATTTGGAACAAACAGTGGGGAACTCCATGCCTAGGCTGTGGCTTTCTTTCAATAAAAACTTTATTACAAAAACAGGTAGTGTTAGAATTAAAACCAGATGTTCAAATACAAACTTGTACATGAATGTTCGCAGAAGCACTATTCACAATAGCCAGAAGTTGGAAACAACCCAAATGTCTATCAACTGATACATAGATAAACAACATGTGGTATATCCATACAATGGAATATTATTTAGCAATGAAAAGAAATGAAGTATTGATACATGCTGCATGCTACGACATAGGTGAACCTGGAAAACATCATGCTAAGTAAAAAAGCCAGTCATCAGAAAAGGCCACATATTGTATAATTCCATTTATATGACATGTCCAGAATAAGCAAATCTACAGAGAGAGTAGATTAATGATTGCTTAAGGATGGTAGGAGGAGGTCTGAGAGAATGGCAAGCGACAGCTCATGGATACAGAATTTCTCTAAGGGAAGACAAAAATAATCCAAAATGAGATTCTGGTGATTATTGTATAACTTCATGACTATATTAAGAACAGTAAGTTGTATACTTAAAACAAATGAATTTCATGGTTTATGAATTACATCTCAGTAAGTGCGTTTTTTAAAAAAGAATTTATACTGATCTAAAGTCATAGTCTTATCATGTTTTAAACTATCAGCAATATCATTTTCTTATAACATTGCTCTTTTCTAGAATTGAAGTATAGGCAATTGTTATTTAATTGATAAATCTGTTTACCAGAGTTTTTAAAAATATAAATAAATTCAAGGAAAAAAATGTGAATGAGGTGGATGGGGAAAGTTTAGGGCAGGAAGTGGATTTTCTTCCTAATAAGAGCCTGTCAGATCTCACCCTCATTCCTACTGTTACCATGGTCTTGGTGGCTCCTGGGCCCACTCTCAACCCAAAAAGGCCTGTAAAGAAGTATGGAGCTGTACCAAAGCGTGCTGACCATCTCTGTGGGCCCTTGGCTATCTGATATACTTATGTCTTGATGTACTCTGATTATCCTGACACACTGACCTCCCCAACACTCCAGGAGACCTCTGCCTGCCCCCAGAAAGTCATCTATCATCTGTAAAATGCTTAGGCATGCTATTTCCACAATTCAGTTGAAAATGGTTTCACTGTGATCACCCCAGTCTAGGAATATAAAAGTACCACAGTAAAACAAAACTTGTTAACTTGTAAATATTGACTATCATATACATGTTAAAACATTTATATAATTTTTTACATTAAACATAGCATTTCTATATATAATGTTAAATACATGTGCCCTGTATTGAACTTTAAGTATTTTATTTGCTATCACAGGAGCAGACTTTAAAAGAATCTGCTTACATCATCAAAAACCTACATTTGTCATGAGCAATAAGCTGTTCTTACAGAGTTTGATTATTCAACACATTAAGTAATGAACCTGAGGAAAAAATGAGTTTTCATGGTTTACAATAAAACAGATGAATAAATAAAATGTGTTAATATTTTTTATATCTATTAAAGTCTGCTAGAATGATATATATTTCACTAGGAACAGTTTGTTCAAATATATTTCACCAAGAAATATTTCAATATTCCAGTACTATATTTAACTAAGTTTTCCTATGACTGTATTTTTTAATCACTTGATCTTACATCACCTAGTTTGGCAAGAGCCCTCTGATAATCAAATTGATTTTTATGCACTTAGATTAGCCTTATAAACAGGAAGCCACATTTTATCATGAGCAAAAATCTCTGAACATAGGAAGACTGGTTTTGGCTTCTTGTGTCAAGCTCTCCGTGTTTGAGTGACTTCCAAACTTCACTAAATGTATTTTTTTTTCATTCCTCCTATTTATTTTTTACATGTCTTAGAGGATACATAGGATCTTAGGTTTGAAGAGACAGAATTTTTGGAAATAACCATTAATGAAAACTTTTAAAGTAGGCATGCCAAAGAAAGGAAAAAATTAAGTCCTGTCTGGACCCAGTCAACTTTGCTTGACCTAGTTATAGCTAAATGAAATATCAATGAGAAATTCAAGGTAAGAAAACTAAGCCAAAGTTCTACAAGAGGTGGCTCTGATGACTTGAGAAGAATGACATCTGATCCTTCTAAAGAAAACACATTTCTCATGGCTGTTAGCATAGTACCAAGAAAGAGAAAGGAATAAGTTAAAGCATTACTATTCCTAGAGGATGTCCTTCAAGAAAGGAAGGCTTTGTCTTGGCTGTGTTTATATAAATCTTTGGAATATTTGACCAAAAAAATATTCACATAAATGCAAGTCACAGCCAATGAAGTAGAAACTAGTTCAATGTGTCCAAACACAAACTCCAGGCAACCACAGAAAAAATATCATGTTCTCTGGAAGCTTCCATAGTAAATAAACAATGAAGATGACATTGCTAAGATCGTACAACAGTGGTCAGGCTGTAAATGTGACTTAGTTAACATGCTGACTAAATTGGAACCTAAGAATGTGTTGGAAGAGAGCTGCTATGATATAGGTAAGTACAAACTTATTTGTGAAACAAATCAGCACTTCTAGTAAGTGGAATTAAATGCTGTAAATTGGATAAAGTTAAAGAAGCTTACTGATGTCATCAGTATTTTTTAATGGTTCAAAAAAAAAAGAATTTAGGTAAATGATAAAGACAATGGCCCTAACTCAGGTCAGTGGGAAAATAGCAAGAATAACCTCTCCTGAATATCTTAGATATGTGGTTTGCCTCAGTAAACATTCCCAGGAATTAGAGAATATTTCTTGGAGCTTATATAGCTTATCTCTTATAAAATAAAAAATTGACTACCACATAGCAATATTCCCAAACATCTGTGATTATGTAAATCATGTGTTTCTAAGAAATTGTAAATAAAGAGATGAAAGTACATCAAAATAGCCCAAATTTGGCATCATTCAATGGTTAATGATTCTTTAAAAATCAACTACTTCCGTGCGTGAGTGTGTACACATGCATATTTATGTGTGTGTATGTATTCATCTTTAGTGGATCACAGAGTTTATCTAAAAAATAAGAATTTAGTAATAATAGTTCTTCATCTAGTTAAAGTCTTTCCTCTCAAGATGCTTGCATCAATTCTTTGATATCCCTTAAAGAGGACCATGAACTCAAAATCTTTGCAAGAATAAACTGTTTGCCCAGGTCTCATAGAGTATGACTGTGACTCAGTTGAAAGTAATACTCCTTATTTCACTGACTATTAGATCTAATTGTTCTCATAGGATCTCAGGTCTCACTCAGAATTCTTAAGAGTCCCTCAAATGTGTCTTATGGGAATTCATGAACAGTCCTGCCAATTATCGAGTAGGGTCCACCATGTTCTTTTCATCTCAGTCTTCTTCCCTGATGTCTGCTGCTGAAGAAATAACATGAGGGAATTTTACTAAATTCAAAGTAGCAGCAGCTCACCATAAAGATGCCAATGTCTTGGAAGGATGCTGTCTCCCATTGCTTACAAAGCTGCCTGCAAAATTTTGAGGAAAAAAAATTTGTACTAATTTCTTCCAAAGATTTCAGTGCTCTGAAACAGCCATGTGCTTTATGCAGAAATGGAGAGGCTGTGCCTCGTTCCACTTTCTAACACCATTTACCATAAGAAGACTAAATTAGTGAAGTCTATGCCTATTTGTCTCACAGAGGGCCTCAGAAAAAGGGTCCCTTGGCTTTTATTTATATCCTTTCTCTCTCTCTCTCTCTCTCTGAAATGCTTAGACAAATATACATGGGGCTAGACCTAGAGATCAATTTGAGAAAACAGACCTTGTGTTTAATCCTCATTCTTTCATTCTCTAGGCTTCCATCTCGGATATACCCTTCCTAAGTCTCCTCCAGCAGAGAAAGGAAGGGAGGGAGGGAGGAAGAGGAGAAGGAGAAAATCTCATGCAAACTGGTTCGTCCAAATAGTTTCCTTGCAGATTGCTCTACCAGTTCATTAGACATTCCCTGGACATATTTTAATTCCTACTTGGATCAATGTAAAGACCTCAGCTATACAAGGAAACTTAAGATAAAGCAAATCTCATCTGAGACCATCTGGTCTCAGATATAAAGTCCAAATGTGAAGCAGTTGTAGGTTGAAGTGTGGGTATGAAACAACATGAACTATTCGTACTAGAAGGATTCCATGGCTGGGGATATAAATGGTGACTACTGACCAAAAGACAATGGCTGGGCATCTGTTATGGACATTATAACACCAGTAGCTGTAAGAAGGAAGCAGAGATCTTTTCTTTGTCGACAGTGGATACTGCGCTCAAGGAAGAAAAGGATGTATGTTCTCCATCTGTCAGTCTATCATAAACCTGATAATACTGTGACAGAACCCAAAAATGTCATGGGAAGGGGAAGAAGGTAACAGGGAGTATAAAAGCATATCAGTCACTAAAATTACTATTTTCATCAAATTATGTTTTTAGAACTTTTCTGGAAACACAGTAAGTAGTAAACACAATCCTGAAGGGTATAAAAACTATGTGTAACCTCATAGTCTTATGGTACTGAAATATCCTTTAGAATTTTAGTTACATCATTTTTAAAAAAGGAAGAGTCTTATTTTAGTCCCTTACAGATCTGGCCTAATAAGCTTAACTGATTTAAATCTAAAAGGCCTCTGTTAGAAAATGGAAAGATAGCTTGTTTTCTCCACAGAAGGAAGCAAAGGAAATCTTTCTCCCATTGCTATTTGTTTCTTTTATATGAACATTCTCATAGAAAAGGCTTAGACACCCCAGATTTTCTAGAATAAAGGCTCTGGAGAATCCACTGAAAGACCTGGCAGAACCCAGAAATTGTAAATTGCAAGTGAAATGAGATTCTCCTTTGTAAGAAAGTGAGGTCACGTGACTACTCTCTAAAGTCCCGTTCTTGGTTGGAGCACCATCAGATGAAGGAAGCAAATAAGTCAATCAGTTCTTTCTTTTTAAACCACTTCAAATTGCATTTCTGTCACTTGCATCCAAAAGTTTTAACAAATACACTGTACAAGAAAGCAGAAGTTAGAATCATGAAAAATGGAATGGGTGTCCAGAAAGTAAACCAACGAGCTAACTAACTGAGATCAATTTTATGAGATTGTGACATGACTGCATTTCAGAAAATTAGTAAACAGAAACACAGGGATGATAAATCATTAATGCAGGGTCACATGAGGGCTTTGAGCTCTGGCATCTAGGTGAAATTACAATCCAAAAATCCTGGAGCCAACCATTTTTCCTCGCCATTATGTATTAATAATGAGTCCTGATTCAAGAAGAAGAAAAAAGGAGACCGCTGATTATAGACATTTACTCCTTTGACATGAAATATTTCAAACAGCCTACTGGTCCCTATTTTTTTATTATAAACCAATCACTGGAAAAGGCCCATAACAGGCACAGTAATGAGCCCATGGCCTTTTATTTATAGTTAGCTCTAGCTGATTCATGAGGTGCAACTCAATGTCTAGTAAGTGCTATGTGACTCCTGGACTTTATCAACTTATTTATGTGTGGCCAAGACTTCTCTCATGGAGCATGGATATATGTAAACACACTGCCTTGTGTGTGGGTGTAGAGGAAGGAGAAAGAAATATATAGTCAGTAGTGTACAACCTGACTACATGTTATGAATCTGTCCAATCACATTTAGCTTTTCCATAACTTACTTAGACCATCCACACTGAATTTACTGCAGGCTGCATGCAAAACTAGCAGTGCAGGCAAGATGATAATGAGAATCTAAGAGAGACACATGCATTTTCATATATATTAATAGTTTATAAGGAAAAAACCTGAAGGATAAAAGAGGCATCAAATATTGTCAGAACGACAGATGAAATGCGGAAGTGATAAAATACTGAAATTATAGTCCTTTGAAGTAGGCTCTGGGTAAACTAACTACACAGCACATGGCAAGAAATGTGTGGCAACAATTGTGATGGAATTTGTTTTAATGCCCTCATGTGAAAAAGATAAATCTTGCTTAGGAGGTTCTGGAAGTTCAGTGAATAGAAGCCAAATAAGCATTTGAGTTCAAAAAAAGCTAAGCCTAATACTAACCTTGCATTTGCATCATATACAAGTCTTCCCTGTAATACCTTAAGAAACTGTGCATTATCTATCTACCTTGTTTTCATGTTTCTTATGAATGACTATTACGAGTGTTGCTCATTATATTCTTGAAATTAAAGCTTATAAATGTATGTGTTTTGTAACATGTTTGATGTCTATTAGCTCTCATAAATGTTTATTACTATGATCAACTACAAAAATCATTTTTGGAAGATATGAAAAAGGGTGAGAAAAAGTGGCTCTGACGTTAAGTCAATAAATTCAAAGCATATCTTTCAGAAAAAAAGGGTTGATATTTGCTGCAAATAACTGAAAATATTATATTTAGCATTTCTACTAAATAATATATATGATAACAACTAGGACTCCATCATAATTGGACTCTGTAACCAAGAGATAAGGGATAACATTCTACTTTGAAACCAGGTCTCCTAAAATTGAATTAGGTTGGAAAACCTAATTCCAACCTAACACTGGGCAAGTTTCTTCTACTCAAAGAAGAAAGAAAGTTAAAAACACAAATGTCCTTTCTGAATTAGGTTGGAAAACCTAATTCCAACCTAACACTGGGCAAGTTTCTTCTACTCAAAGAAGAAAGAAAGTTAAAAACACAAATGTCCTTTCTGAGTGCCTTATCACAGTGAATAAAATATGGATGCTAGCAAATATCTTTCATTTGTAAAAGGATTTATAGTTTACAGAATCTATTCTCATTAACTATTATGTGTGATCTTCTCTCTCAGTTTCATTTTACAGATAACTCAATTTGGAGAAGTCCAGTTGTCTGTCCAGAATTGTACACTTGATAAATGTGGGAGCTAATATTAAAACTGGTCTTTCCGACAGAATACTGTTTGAGAGTAGAGTAGAAGAACGATGAAATGCCTGCTATGTGTTATACATTATTCTAGTGGTTTCTTATCTGTGGTCATGTAATTATCATAATTACTCTGTAAGATAGAAATTATTATCTCCATTCACAGATGACAAAACTGAGACTGAGTATCATAAAACTTACTCAAAATCCCACAAGTATTTAAGTGCTGGGCAGGGATGAAAACCTAGTTGTATTTGATATCAAAACCAGGTTCCTCCCATCATAGGCAAAGTCATACTTTTATAGCATGTACAACTTTTATTACACAATAACAGATAAGAACAAAATTAATTCACATTCTTTTCAGAAAATTAATCCATCAGCAGATAGTTATTGAGACAATTAAGTGCTTAGCATTGTATTTTAAATGGTGGGAGAAATCAAAGAAGCAGAAAATAAACTTACTTTTCCCCAAAAAATTTCAACACAGAACAACTTTAAAATGCCAAAAATATATGTATTACTATATATTATTAAGAAATATTTAAGGAAATATTGGGAGAAGGAGGAAAAAAACAAAAATATTATACAAGCTGATAGATGTTCGATATCAGTGGTGTTTAATGAAGGAAGGATAATGTTGATTCGTCAGGTGGTTTAATATGGGCTAATATTTAATCTAAAATTTGAGACAGATACTAGGTGAACTCTGGATTAGTTGCCCATACCCCTCCTTGGGTGTCTTTACATAATTCTAGCTCCTTTCTCACATGGAAATTCATATATATGTGCTGGTTCTACTCAGAAATGAATATTTCTGCCTGAGTCAGGACTCAGCTTACTCTAAAAATGAGTAGCAACTGCCTTTTGGTTGTCCACCCGTCTTCCACTACTCTAATCACCTTACTCCATGAAAATTAAGCTGCCATTACCACTTGCTTCTGTACATAGACAAACTTCTCTTTGTGCATAGTTTTCTTTTATATTTTTAAAACTTTATACCTTCCCCCAAGATTCCAACTCAGGTGACCTTATAAAAAAGTAGCTTTGGAAATTCTCACTTCAAAATACTTTGGGATTATTATTTGAGCCACACAGTCAGCTCCCACTAGGCCCTAGCCCTATCTCAGCTATTTGGAATGAACACCCCTGCCACAACCCTACCCCAGAAACAGTGAGAAACCTAATGACAGTAGCCTAACAGTATGTATCCCCAATAGGCAGCAGGAGTGGAATGAATTCATTGCCTCCAGTGGACAAAGAGATGGCCAGACACTCCCAAGATACCAAGCAGTGAAAGCCAACCCAAAGGACTATTACCTAAAAGGAGCTCTGTCTTGCTACTCAATTTTTCCTTTAGAACTAACTTGCCTGTCCCATTCCTGTTCTCATTTATTGGCCTTCCAACAATTTCCCTAAATAATGCAACCCACTCTAAAACACTCTGGATACTCAGCATCTTCAAAATCATACCTATAAAATCATACCTACATTTTCTAAATCTGTCATTCCTCTTTGCAGGAATTAAAGCTGATAGATCTTAGAAAATTCTCTGGATTAGTCTCATTCCTTCTCAGAGTCTGTATCCAATGGTCAGTCTCCTCCTCTGGGGTTCCATTTTCACCCTCATTTGTCTCATATTCTTCCTGACTCTCCTCCAGGGTTGCCTTCCCCCTGGCTCATGGCCTCTTCTCTCCCAGTAAGCAAAGCCATGACTGCAATGTTTCCAACCTTTTGCTGGAAGCCAGCACCAACAGTTGCAGAGTAGGAGGAGGTGTGACTCACTCTTTTGAGAATTGATAGCCACACATGTCAAAGCCCCAACACATTTTCATGCAACATTTTCATGCAAGAGACAATTGTAAGCTCTAGGACTCAGCCAACTCAAGTTATTTTTTCCTGAAATGCGATGCCAACTAACATCTGCCACGTTTGATTATCCTGATTTAATCAAGGATCTCTCTCCAGGATTAGGATCTTTATCTAAGGTGATATAATTTCACCTTGGTATATAAAGACTAGAGTGTAAAACACATAATCACTCTCTTCAGGTGATCCTCACACAGTATGACAGTATAAGAATATGATCAAAGATCTGGCACTCTTGAAACCTGGGTTAAAGTCCCAGCTCTGCTGCATAACAACTTTGGGACATTGGGTAATTCTCTTAATTTTTCTAGCCTCTCTAGAAAGGAAGAGATTTTACTAAGACACTTCCAACTCTAATGTTCTTTTTGAAGTTTTCTACCAAAGATAAGAATGGAGTTTAACAAATGAGTACATATAAGATTATTTCCATGTTAGGGAAAATTTGCCCTTCTTCCTAATAAGTTACAGAATAATCATTTTCCTTTTTCAATTCTTTAAAATATTGAATTAATTCTCCACGAACTCTCAAGTCATTCAACCAATTAATTATTTAAAAGCGACATTATCAGGGGGCAGACATATCAGGAGAAACAAAACAAACATGGTCTCTGCCTTCATAATATATATAGTCTATTGCGGAAACAGATCCCTAGAGGTAAATAACTAACTAAACAAAATAGGTCCTCTATCCATGTGTTTTAAGAGATCTGAAGAAAACGTAGCACAGGGTATGTAACAATAACTATTTTTGATGGGCAAATGACTAAATGAAAGAATGCGAGAAATCTGCATCATAGACTCTCCAGAGTTTATTCTAGGGTGTAAGAATGGTAAGGCGAAACCTAATGATCTAGTTCTTCACTGCTGTTAACATCTTCATAAGGAATGGCATCAGGTATACGAACACTTTTGTGGAGAAATGATGTAACCTGATCATTGTAAAATGAGCCTTGGACAAGAAAAAAATATATGTAGGAAATTATCTAGGTGCATAAGAACATCGTGAGTGTAAGAAGAGTACAGAAATGTGTACAATTAAGCATGAGTAGCGGAAGAGGAAGTGAATGCATCTCAGAGGTGTAAAAGCCACTTACACTGGCTACACCACTCATGAGATTCAAGTGGCCAGTGGTATGATACTCTAGGAAAGTATAGGTTCAACTGGTTTGCATTGATATAATACAAAATCTACAGACAAAGAGTGGTAGCCAGCTAGAGAGGTATAAGACTAACGACCTAGTTTAAAAAAAAAAAAAAAAAAAAAAGGAAAAAAAGAAGAAAACAAGGAAGGATAAAAGGAAAAAAATGATGGATAAATGTTTATCTAAATTAATTTAATAAATTCAAATATACTGGACACGGTATTTTGAAATCTGATTCCAAAGTCTGAGTTGTTTTGGGCCATTTCTAAGGTACATTTTCTATAACATTTGTAGCACATAATGATAAGATACTTTTCAGCACATTCTTGATTTCTTGTCCAAAAAAGAGGCTGTCATTTTTTATAGCTCTTGGTATAAATCATATGTGGTCAGTGTAAATCAAATATATTTTATAAATGAGATTAATCAGTTATAATTTTTGCAGCAACTTGGTCATTTGAACAGGGACATAGAACATCTTCTGAGGTCTTAGGTTTACTAAAAATTAAATGATTATTAAAACCATGAAAGAAATTTGATTTCATTTATGAAAAGGTATATTTTCCAATGCACTTTCAAATCATATACTCTTGAGAATATTCTAGAATTTTGTACCTTAAGCTCTTTACTTAAATCATCATCACAAGTTTTAATCTGTGTGTCCATGTTATTACTACATGTTAATTTATTCATGAAAAGTGAATAACACTGAGAATTAGACCTCAAAGCATTTATGGTTGGCAGATTTTACTGACTTGTAACAATTATTTGAATTCTCAGGACAGCTGACAATTTTTAAAAATTAAGAAATTATAACATTAAAGTATATTTAATGAAAGGGCAGTCATTTCTAGTAAGGCAGCTCTAGAGGATGGCTAGAAAAGGCTGACATTTGGCTTATGATAAGGTAATTGAATCTTATCCTGATAATTTTATCAGGGAAAATAGCATCTGACAGTCTCCTTAAGGACTGAATTCAAGCTGAAATTGCTGCCACCATAACTCCAACCATCAGCATCACCATAGCTTTCCTAGTAAAAAAATATTTATCAAACACAATTTATGAGAACAATATGGCTGGTGCAAATATCATGGACTTAAGAACTAGATAGAGAAAAATAATAAAGTCTTACTTTGAGCCAGGAACTGTTTTAAGTGCTTTACCCATAGTAACATATATAATTCTCTCAACAAGCCTGTGAAGTAAAGAAATTGATGCAAAAAGTTACACACCTTGCCCTCATTTTATATGTAAGAAAACTGAGGTTCAGAGAAGTCAAGTGACTTGCCCCAAATTAAATAACTTGGTAGAAGCTGAATTTGGAACCCGATGTGTCTAATCAAAAATCCATGTTCTTAACTACTGAGCTAGTTATCCTTATATTCAAATTTGAGGAAAAAAATGGTAATCGACTTCTATTTCTCTTGGGAAGGAAGGAAGGAAGAAAGGAAGGAAGGAAGGAAGGAAGGAAGGAAGAGAAGTAAGGAAGGAAGGAAGAAGAAGGAGGGAGGGAGGGAGGAGGGAGGGAGGGAGGGAGGAGGAGGAGAGAGGGGAGAGCTAAAGGATCATAGATTGTTTTATAGAGGAAGAACTGAGTCCTGAGCGATATATAAGAATTCAACAATAAGACTTGGAGTAGGAGACTTTCCAGGCAGAAGAAACAGTATCTACGAGGGTCCAGAGGCATGAAACAACAGAGCATGATTGAAAAATTATAAACAATCAAGAATGGATGGACTGTAATGAAAAACTGGGAAACTGACTTTTTTAAGAAAAATATTCAATAATAAACTTAGGAAAAGTACAAAACTTATACTTTAAAAATTACAAAATATTGTTGAAAAAAGTAAACAAGTTCTGAATAACTTGTTCATGATGTTCATGAATAGGGAAAGTTAACATTGTTCTGATGGTATTACTCTCCAAACTGATCTACAGATTCAATGCCATCCCCATCAGATTCCCAACTGACTTCTTTAAAGAAATTGACAAGTCAATTTTAAAAGAGCAAAACTCATCTTAGAAAAGAAGAGCAAACTAGGATTCACACTTCTCAATTACAAAACTTACTACTAAGAAAGAGTAAACAGGACAGTATGTCACCGGCATAAGGATAGACATATAGATCAACGGAAAATAATTGAGAGTCCAGAAATAAACCTTTATATTTGTGGTGAACTGATTTTTAACAACAGTGTTAAGACCATTCAAAAAGGAAAGAATAGTTTATTCAAACAAATGGTGCTGAGACAAATGGATAGCCACATGCAAAAGATTTAAATTGGACCCTTGCTCCACACCACCCACAAAAATTAACTCAAAATGGATCAAAGACCTAAATGTAAGAGCTAAACTATAAACATCTTAAAAAAAAACATGGGGGTAAATCTTCACGACCTAAGATGTGGCAAAGGATTCTTACATATGACACTGAAAGCTAAGCAAAAACAAAAAATAGATTGGTCTTCATCAAAATTAAAAATATTTATGCTTTAAAGCATATCACCAGCAAATTGAAAAGGCAACCCACAGAATGGGAGAAAATATATTCAGTTCTCATTATTCACAATAATTGTGTTCTCTGAAGTAAAGGCAAACAATGAATTAGCAAATATTGAATCCTTGCCCCTAAGGGAAATATAGGATTAGGCTCCTGAGAGCTTCTGGTCACAACATTTTTGTCAACTAATCAATACATAACCTTTTTAAATATGTTTCTGTTTAAATACACCTAATTTAATATATATTGTTGATTCATTAACACTGAACTCATGACTAGGAGCACTATAACTCATGTCTAAGTGAAACTTATCTAATATCCTTTTTTTTTCTCCATTAGGCACATTATAGCCTTCTTGTGCTTAGAAACTCTGGACAGCACTTCAGCACTACACTTGGGAACTATTTTAAATAGCTATTTAAAAATGACCAAGAGAAAGCCCCAAAATGCAAAAAAGCTAACACTAGGCCAAAAAAAAAGATACTTGTTTATAATAGAAGAGCTGAAACAAAGAGGCAGAGGGTTGATTTGTGCCACCTCAGGCAAAAATGTGTGTACCAGGTAACTCAATTTTTTTCCGACTCTGCACACCTACATGTTCTTGAATATGAAAGTACCACAAGTATTGAGTTGGGGTTACAAATAAATTTTAGTAAGTAGTCAAATTTGAAAATGTGGAATCCAAGAATAATCAAAATAAACTTTACTTTCAAATCATATATCTAATAAGGGACTTGTATCCAGGATATATAAAGAACTCTTACAACTTAACAATAAAATGACGTGGACAAAGGATTTGAACAGATATTTCTATAAGAAAATTCAAATGACCAATAAGTATAGAAAAGATGTTCATCATTAGCCATAGGGAAATCCCATTCAAAATCACAGTGGGATACTGCTTTACAACCACTAGGATAACTATAGTCAAAAAATCTAATGATAACACTGTTGGCAAGTAAAAGAAGAAATTGGAAGCTTCACACATCACTGATGGGAACATAAAATGGGACAGCCATTTGGAAAACACTTTGGTAGCTACTCAAAGAACTGAACATAGTTACCGTATGACCTAGGAATTCCACTCCTAGGTATATACCTAAGAGAAATGAAAACATGTTCACAGGTTAATTTGTTTATAGCACCATTATTTTTAATAGCCTAATAGCCAAAAGGTGGGAAAATAACAAATATCCATCAGCTGATGAAGAGAAAGACAAAATGTGACATAGCCATACAACAGAATATTATTTGGCCTTATAACGTACTGATATATGCTCTAATGTGAATGAATCTTGAATAAATTATACTAAGTGAAAGAAGCAGGCCACAGAAGATGAAGAATTATATGATTACATTGTATAAATGTCCAGACAGGAAAATTTATAAAGGTAGAAAGTAGATTAGTGGTTGCTTAGGCCTGGCAGCAGGGCAGGGGAGGGGAGATAACAGGGTGATAGCTAAAGGTTATGAGATTCCTTTTTGAGGTGATGAAAATGTTTTAAAATTGATTTGTGATGGTTTCACATATATTAAAAACCACCAAATTGTACATTTCAAATGGGTGAATTGTATTATATGTGAATTATATTTCAATAAAGCTATTTTTAGGAAAAGAATGCATGGAACATAGAATGTAACAGTAGTTCCTATGAGATGTTGGCCTAAAATCAAAGTAGACATATGATGAGGCAAGAGAAAGCAAAGGGTAAGCCCAAATCATGTACCTCCCCACATCAAGTTGTCTTACTCATCTTTTCTCTTGCTAACCCATATGAAAGAATATTTTCTGCCTACAACAATAAAACCAGTGCCATTCTGATTATAAAGGTAGGCCCACAATCTAGTTGGCCTTTCAATACTTCTATCCCTATGACTAGGTTTTTTGGTTCAAGAATTAGCAAACGCCCAAAATCAGGCATTATTTTTTATCAAAATACTTTGGGTTAGATTTCTATCCACTTCTATCAAAAACACTTATGACACATACAGGGGTACATACACTTAAACAGATATGTTCAGGGGAATAACGTGAGTGAAAGAAACAGTATGTGAAGTGGCATATTACTTAATATAGACTTTTATGAAGATATGTACTATAAACCATAAAGTAACCACTAAAAAAAAAAGAGACAGAGAGAGCTAATAGGCTTCCCAAAAAAGAAAAAAATGGTGTAATAAATAATCAATTCAAAAGAGGGCTGAAAAATGGGAAAGAATTACAAATAATACAAGGGACAATGAGAAAACAAATAGCAAGCGAGTATATATAAGCCCAAATGTATCAACAATTACGTTATACATAAACAGTCTGCATTAGTTTTCTATGTACCATAACAAATTGCCACAAACTTATTGTACTGAAACATCACAAATTTATTATCTTATACTTCTGAACATTAGAAGTCTGGTACAGGTCTCATCAAGCTAAACGCAAGACTTCAAGTGGGCAGTACTCCTTTCTGAAGAGTCTCTGAGAGAATCTGTTTCCTTGCTCATTCAGGTTGTTGGCAGAATTCTGGCCCTTGCAGCTGTAGGACTGAAATTTATTTGTCTGTCTATTAGCTGATGGCTAGCCCTTCTTTCAGTGACTATCTGCATGCCTCACCTCATGGTCCCCTTCCCTCATCTCTAAAGCCAGCAACAGAAGATCAGAGACCCTCTCGCATTTTGAATTTCTCCTGCCTCTTCCTCTGTCTTCAAATCTCTCTGATTTCTGCTGAAAAAAGTTCTCAGATTTTAAGAGCTAACACAATTGAACGTACATGGGTAATCCAAGATTTCCCCATTTTAAAGTTGGGTGATAAACAAACTTAATTCCATCTGGAAACTAAATTCCCTTATGCCATGTAAAGTGTCATATTTACTGGTTCCAGGGATTAGGACATAGAGTTCTCTTGAGGGCCATTACTCTGCCTAACACATGGTCTAAACACTCATTAAAAGGCAGAAAATGTCAGATTGGATTAAAAAGCAAGTCTAAACTATGTGTTGCCTACAAGAAACCCACTTTAAATATAAGGAAACAATTTGTCTAAAATAAAATAATAGAAAAAGATTAACCGTCCTAATAAAAATTAAGATAGAAGAGAGTGATGCAAGATGGCAGATTAGGAAATTCCGGGAAATTTTGTAAAGCTTCCCCATATACCAGAGAATCTAGAGAGCCACTCATAAGCACAGAGCAAGACATATGTTCAAAAAAGACCTAAAATTAAGCTTTCATCTCTGGCTGACCTTTAAGCTAAACAAAAACAAGAAATGAAGGTATGGCTTAGTTATAACCTGACTAAGTATTGAAGGAATGCTCTGTGACAGAGCCAATCTGCAAAAATCTGGACTCTTTTCTTTCTGTTGATTTTTGCTTTCCTTTCCTTTCCTTTCCCTCCTTTCCTTTTTTTTTTTTTTCTCTCCTTTGGCTCCAGTCATTTAAGAAAATCACTATCAAACCACTAGCTGACCAGTAAGCTAAAGGAAGAGAAATATCAAAGACACATGACAAAGAATGCAATATTTTTTTTAATTGGTTTAGACTCAAACTGACTGGTGATGGTTGTGCATATCAATGAAAACACTAAAAACCATTAAATTATACACTTTAAATGGGTGACTTGTATGGGATGTGAATTATATCTCAATAAAACTGTTTTAAAATAGTTTCAAAAAGTCACTAAACAAATAACTACAACTTACAGCAACAACAAAAATTCCTGGGGATGAGAAGTAGTATGATTTCCAGAATTAAAACATCCTAACACCTAGTTTTCAATAAAAAAACTATGATGCATGCAGAAAAAAAAGAAAGCAGGCTCCATTCACAAGAAAAAGAAATTAACAGAAACTCTCTCTAGGAAGTACAGATATTGGTCTTACTAGACAAAGACTTTAAATCAACTGTTTTAAATATGCTCAAAGAGGTAAAGAAACCATTGACAAAGAGCAAAAGGAAATCAGCAAACTGATATCTCAACAAATAAAGAATATTAATAAAGAAATTGTGTTAAAAGAACCAAATAGAAATTCTGAAGCTGGACTGTACAATAACTAAAATGAAAAATTCACTAGAGTTTAACAGCATATTTGGGAAGACTGAAGAAAGAATGAGAAAACCTGAAATGTGTTAAATGAAATTATCCTATCTGGAGCACAGAAAGAAAAAAGAAAACTGAAGTACCTATAGTATCAAAGTAAATTTCAGAGAAATGAGAATTACATGAGAGAATGAGGGACATTTTATTTTTTTAAAAGAGAGGGTTGTCAATTAATCAATAAGACATAAGAATCCTAAGCATTGGTGCACCAAATAACAGTTTCAAAATATTGAAGGAAAAATAGCATTCCAAGGACAAATAAACAAAATCTAAAATTATAATTAAAGTATTTAATAGAGTTCTCTCAACAGTTTATAGAACAGACAGATAAAAAATCAGTAAGGACATAGAAGACTTGAACATATTATCAACCAATTTGACATGATTAAAATATATACCACGTTCCATACAGCAAGAATATACAAGTACGCAGACAAGATTAACAAAACAGAACATATTCTGTGTGTTAAAACATAAATCACTCACACACACACCACTACCACCAAAGTTAAACTATTCAAATTAGACAAAGTATATACTCCTACCAAAACAACATTTTTTTAAGATTAATACCAAAAAAAATGAAGATCCCCAAATATGTGACAAATATATAAACACTTCTAAATAATCCATGGATTTTTTTTAAAAAAATGAAACTTAAAAGTATTTTGAACAGAATGAAAACAAAACACAACATATTGAAATTTCTGAGATGCAGTTAAAGCAGTGTTTAAAGAACAATTTATAGCATTAGAGGAATCATTAGAAGAGAATGGTCTAAAATCAATGACAATTTTTCCACCATATCAGGATATGATAAGAAGTTGGCAAGTCAGAAGAGGACTCAATCAGAATCCAACTATGCTGGAACCCTGATCTTGGACTTCCAGTCTCCACAACTGGCTTCTCAGTATGAAGATAACCAGAATATTTTGCATTGATCAGGTCTAATGTAACAGCATAAAGTTATATTCCTGAAGCAGATGCACCAGTGCCCTGACTGTTGCCGTGTTGTGAGCTTCCCTGTGGAAGGCCCATGTGGCAAGAAACTGAAGAAGGCCTTTGACCAACAGCCAGCAAGGAATTGAGGCCCTCAGTCCCTCAGCCTGTGAAAAACTGAGTCCTTCCAAAAGCAACCGGAGCGAGCCTGGAAGTTGATACTCTCCAGGCTCAACCTTGATATGCTGTAGCCCCAGCTGAAACCTTGATTGCACCTATGAGCGACCTTGAGCAGAATGCCCCAGCTAAGCTGCACCTGGATTCCCAGATTACAGAAACCGGAATATAACAAATGTGTTGTTTTAAGCCACTAAGTTTTGATGAAATTTGTTATGCATCCCTA
This sequence comes from Pteropus medius, assembly GCF_902729225.1. Lineage (NCBI taxonomy): Eukaryota > Metazoa > Chordata > Mammalia > Chiroptera > Pteropodidae > Pteropus > Pteropus medius. The sequence continues at coordinate 26,193,040 of NW_024340692.1, forward strand.
GATAAATAATGCAGCTCACCTGCCTACTTAGCTCACATAATTGCTTCTCTCTGGCTGAGGGCATCCTCTGCCCCTAGAAGCGAGGTTGGCCATGTAAGTAGCAGCCCAGTAGTGCCCTAGAGTTCAAGTCCCCAAGAGATGTCAACCAATGAGGTATGGGAATTAGTGGATGAATATTCCAGTTTCCTAATCCTTGGGGCACAATTCTACAGGGTATTCTATACAGTCTCTCAGAGGACCCAGGGGGATTGAGCCATAGCTGCCCAGAGAGGTAAACCATTTATGAAAGCACTATTTATTGGCTTTCTTCCCTTCCTTGTCTTATCTCCCCTACTGCTTACCATGCTCCCCGGGAGCACCACTCAAACAATCTGCTAGCATCCAAATCCTTTTTCAAGATCTATTTTTGGAGGAACCCAAACTCAGATAAAGCCTCTATCTGGTATTTCTCAAAAATTCTAAAGATGTAAAATAGCTAACACAACCTCCAAAAGTTGTCTTCAATCCCATTACTTGAGGCAATGACAAATCTCTAGATTAGGGTGAATAGCAGGATTAGCCTGTGCACTTTTGCAGCTTTATATCTCTTCAGTCATTTCATAATTCTCCATGATTCTAAGAGCCCTCGGACTTGTGACAATGACAACCACAAACAAGGTATGATTTAGAGTGTAGAATCTAGATACTCCCAAGCAACCAAATAGTGAAGCTATGTGATTGGTCTCAAAGGATCCTGTAGATGTCAATGCCAAAAGGAGAGAGAGGATGGCTGGTAGTTCCTGCTCCTCACTGCCAAGTCCTCTGTCAGTTACTCCAATGGCCATCTTAGTGCTAGTCACAGAGCTGCTTCCCTACTATCCTGCCTTCTAAAATTATACACCTTTTTCTACCCAAAATTTTAAAAAATAAAAAATGAAATCAATGACATTAGCTCCTACCTTAAGCAACTAAAAAAAGAGTATATTAAACGTGAACTAAGTAACAAAAAGAAAATAAAAACAAGAGAAGAAAGCGATGAAATCAAAAACACATAAAAAGAGAAAACTCAATAAAACCAATAGCTAGTTCTCTGAAAAGATCAACAAAATTAATAAACTGCTAGCCAGCAATAGCAGGTAAAAACTAAAGAAGAAACAAATTGCCAGTATTAAAAATGAGAGAAGGGATATCACTGTAAATCCTAAACATATTTAGAGAGTAATAAGGGAATTTTCTGAACAACCTTTCACCAATAATTCTGAAAACTTAGGTGAAATTGATAAATTTTTTAAACACAAACTGTTACAATACACCCAATATGAAAAAGATAATCTAAATAGCTCTATTACTATGAAAGAAATGATTTTTTTAATTTAATAACTCCCTACCACAACCAAAATAAAATCTCTAGACCCACATGACTGCACTGGAAAATTCAACCAAATGTTTACAGAATTAACAGCAATCCTACAACATATTTTCCAGAATATAAAGGAAAAGGGAACATTTTCTAAAAATTAGAATTCTATAGAATAATATTCTTTGTGAATATATATGTAATTATCCTTAACAAAATATTAGCAAGCAGAATTCAGCAAATATAAAAAATAATTACACATATAACTAAGAAGCATTTGTTCCAGGATGCAAGGCTGGCTAGTTCAATATTTAAAAATCAATATAATCCACCTTATTAACAGGCTAAACAAGAAAAAAAATCACAAGATCATATCAATTAATGCAGAACAAGTATAGGACTTATATGCTGAAAACTATATAATGTTGCTGAAAGAAATTTAAAAGGACCTAAATAAATGGAGAGCTATACTACAATCATGGATTGGAAGATTCAACATACAAACATGTCAATTCTCCTCCAATTGATATACACATTTAACATAATTGATACAAAAATCTCAGCAGGTTTTTTGTAGACAAGATTTACTACAACTTATATGAAAGGCAAAGAAACTGGAATAGCTAAAACAATTTTGAAAAAAATAATAAAGCTGAAATAATCAATCTATCCAATTTTAAGATTTAGCCTATTATGGCTACAGTAATTAACACTATGTGGTACTAACAGATACATCAGTGGAAAAGAATAGAGAACCCAGAAATAGATCCAACAAATATACTCAATAAATTTTTGACGAAGTACAAAACCAATTCAATAAAGTAAAGAACCTATTTAATCAACAGTGCTGGAGCAAGTGGATATCCATATGCCTCTGCCCCTCTCCTCCAAAATAAAACACAGCCTCTTCCTAAATATTAAATTATTAAACTTTATATTGAAAATAACTCAAAATGTATCACATACTTACATGTAAACATAAAAATATAAAGTTTTAGAGAAAAAGAGAAGAAAGTCTTCAGGATCTAAGAATATGCAAAAAGTTCTTAAATATCACACCAAAAGCATGGTCTGTAAAAGGAAAAAATTATAAACTAACCTTCAACAAACATTAAAACTATGGTTCGGCAAAAAAACGGCTAAGAAAATCAAAAGACAAGCTACAGATTAGGAGAAAAATATGCAAACCACATATCCAACATAGGGCTAGTATCAACAATATATAAAGAACTCTGGAAAATTGACACTAAAAAAGCAAATAATCCAATTAGAACATGGGCAAAAAACATGAAGAGACAATTCACCAAAGAAGGCAGACAGCAAATAAGCACATGAAAAATGTTCACCATCATTCGTCATTCAGGAAATGCAAATTAAAACCACAATGAGGTTTAACTACACATTGTCAGCAGAATTTTTTTTAACAGGGACAACACCAAATACTGGCAAGGATAAGGAGAAACTAGATCATAGATATGTCATTGATGGAAATGTAAAAACGTTCATACAGCCAGTTTTATTTTCTTAAAAAAATTAAACATGCAGCTGCCACAAATCTCAGCAATTACACAACTAGACATTTATAACAGAGAAATGAAGACATGTTCACGAAAAATCTGTACAGAAATGTTCATAGAAGCTTTATTTGTAATGCCAAACTGGAAACAATCCAGTCAGTCAACTGGTTAAACAAATTCTGGTACATCCTTGCCATGGAATACTACTCAGCAATAAAAAAGAATGAACTAGTGATACACACAACAGCCTAGAGAATTAAGCTGAGTATATAAAGCAAATCTCAGCAAGTTACATATTATACTATACCACGTATATAACGTATTTTTGAAATGGCAAAGTTATAAAAAGGAAAAACAGATTAGAAGAGGGGTAGGCCAAGAGGGAAATGAGTATTTCTATAAATGGAAACATGAAGAATACTTGTGTTGACAGCAATGTTTTGCATTTGACTATATCAATGTCAATGTCTTGATTGTGATATTATACAATAGGTTTGTAGATATGATTATTGGAGAACACTAAAGTATACATGAGATCTAATTATTTCTTACAACAGTATGTGAATCTGCATTTATCTCAAAATAAGTTTATTTTTAAAACTCCATATATATGGGGAAATGAATATATTTATTACTTTGATTGTGATGGTTTTGTTATCAAAACTCATCAAGTTATACATTATAATACATAATATACAGATATAATACATTATAATACAACTTTTTTGTCAATTATTCCTCGAGAAAGCTAGGGAGGAAAAAGATGCCACATTTCTCTTCTTCTTCCCTTTCCATATAATTTGGTCTTATAGCTATTAGGTGAACCAAGAAAAGTAGGCATCCACACTAAAAGGAGATAAAAGGAGACAGTTAGAGAGGTGTTGGCAATGTCCCAGACATGAATGTTAGGATGAAGAGGGACTTTGCATACAAGGATTGCCTGGTGCAGTGTTGATGTTTACATAACATTGTTGCCAAACACATTGATGTCTCAGCATACCTGTTGAAGAAGACATCCATACGTGGAGGGGATAGTGATAGTGATGAAAGATTGCATATATACAGGAAGACCGACTGAACAAGTAAATAATTTAAAGATAATGAAACTGGATTCCTCATTGTGGAGAAAGAAGTTACAAACATGGAAAGGGACAAAACTATAATAAATCCAGTGATGTTAGATTGTAACATGAGATATTGATGTAAACCCATGATTTTCAACATATATAGAAATAAATTAATATTTAAATGTGTGAATGTGTGTGTGTGCATATACATACCCATTCTCCCTAGCTGTGTTCACTGAGAGGGCCTAGAAGCAGCAATATCCTAATAATAATGAGCAAATTTATCACCTTGACCATAGATTCTAAATACCATTCTCCATTAAAGAAATCAAGCCTATTTTGAGAAATGGCTGAAACTTTTCAAGAGTTGATGTAGGGAAAGATATACAATCAGTCTGAAACATTCTTTGTGTCAGAAAGTAAAAAATTAAAGAGATAAATCAAAAAGAACACAAATAAGATTGAAGTAACTAGCTAAATCTCTGAAATTTAAGCATCAGAATAAGTACTGTTAGTAACAGAGTGAACTGAATCAACTAGGAAATCAAAAATCTATATTGCTATAAATAGCAAGGAAATAAGTAAATGAATGAATAATTGGAAAATTTTATGTGGAATGAGATATTTGTTTTTGGAATGGTTATTTAACCTTGAGAATGTTTTAATTTTGACTCAAAGAATATGAACATATATTACTAATTAAAACTAATTATAAAGATACAGCTAAAAAAAAACCTTACAATCTATTCAGTGGGCAAGAAGAACTCTAGGATTTCTCTGCCCACCATATTTTTCCAGTTCATCTATGTAGTAGCTGACTAGCTATGGGGCATATGAAAAGGGAAGAGTAGAACATGGCTCCTTTGTTTCTTGCTGGGTTTTCCAGATGCTATAAATCAGTGCTATAAATTGATACTGGAAATATAAGAGGAAGAGAAGGTTGGGCGCAGAGTAAGAAAATGGATTTAGTCTGGAAAATTTTACAGTGAGGATGTTTAGCAAGCAATTGGTTTCACTGGCTTGAAACTCAGTGAAAAGTCTATGCTGAAATAACTAACCATGTAAGTGTACAACTCATCTAAGGAGGATGGAGAAAAAGAAAAGCATTCAGCCCAGGAAGGAATCCTGGGTTATGCAGACATCTAGGAAAAGCATTATGCTGATTGTAAAAAAACTGTTTATGAGCAACTATTATTATAAGCAAACATGGTAAGTAAAATATTAAAATTTCAAAAAATTAAAAACACCCAAATAACAGAAGTACAATTTATTTAATATTCTACTACTTAATAGGCTGTTATCACAAAAATATATTATTTATGAAAATTTATAACATAAAAATGTTTATGATGTTTTTCCTTTAAAGTATATATTTATTTAAGCAACGTAAAAAATAGACATTGCAAAATCTAGAAAGAGATGCATCAGAAAGTTAACAGTAATTGTTTTGAAGGAGGAAAGCTATGAGGTTCTTCTTTCTACTTTTCCATATCATTCAAAATTGCTAAAATTATTTTCTAATAGGAAAGAAAGTCACAAAAAGAATTATCTTCTACCTCTTCCTAAGATAAACATGGCGACAAGTCCCAATTAACAAAGAACCTGAACATGTAGCAGGACCTCAATAAATTCATAAATCTATCAATATCTGCAATGAAGGCAGTTACATGAGATTTTCTTACCTATAAAAGCCTGCAGTCCTGTCAGCTGGAGAGCATCATGTCCTGGGTCTTGCAGGGCATGACATAGGGTTCTGCCTCTACCCTCTCTGTCCAATGTCATTAATGCCTTGATAGGCCTTTACCTGGGTTCCCGGGAACCATTCCTATTAGATTCACTGATGGGTTCCAAGCGAGTTAAAGCTCTTGTTGGTACCTCTGAAGACAACAACCAAAGGGCTGTCAACATCCTTCTTTTGTCACTGGTCCTGCAGAGAATCAGAAATGATGACTTGTTAATTTAATATGTGGACTGGGAACTTGACGTCTCACTGTCCTGACTTGTGCAGGTACTTCCAAGACGCTAGGCTCTCTCTAGGCTGTCAAGGCCCATGTACTAACTGCACCAGGGGCCCAGCCCATTCCTTAACATCGGCCCTTAACACCATGCAAAGCTCTTCATTCCAGTTCTAACAGCAAACCCTGTCAGTTGATATTAGTAGCTCCACAAATAATCGATGACATTTGAAACAGGTTAGCGAAGCCTTCACGATATTCAATATTCTTATATTCATGTCTAAGATTACCTCCACGTTGATTGGTGGAGTCTTCACAGAGAAGGGGACACTTGTCTGGCAGACGGAGCCCCATCTCTAGGCCTCTGAGCTTCTTCTGATGCCTTGGCCTCTCGCGAGGGTTGGGGGCTGAGAGCTCGCGGAGCCTGGCCAGTGGGGATAGAAATGGCTAACGGAGGGAAGGGCAGGAGAAGTAGTCACTCTGGAGTCCAAAAACCCTCTTGTAACCTCTTTTTTAATAAAATCTCAGCTCCCTCCAGACCAATGAAGGCAGGACCTAGAAGCCTGAGGTGAGTCCTCTCAGCATCTACCCAGTGCTTTAGGAAGCCAAAAGTCACAGCCTCACAGGCCCGGACCCTGAACGTGGCCCCGCCCCCAAGCACGTTAGGCGGAGCCCCCGTGGAGAAAACCCTCCTGTTGCTTAACATTTCTTCCTCCAGAGGTTTCTGAGCTCAACTAGGTATGTTAGCCGTGATGAAGTAAATATAAGTCTCTATCCTCTCAGAAGGTAGATACAGTTGACACTTGAACAAAGTTGGTCTTAGGGGCACGGACCTCCTGCACCTTGGAAAATCCACATATAACAAGTCAGCTTTAGGTATAGGCGAATTTCCAACTGCCAGTTGAGCAGGCTTGAACTGCCCAGGTCAATTGAACTTCTTGGGTCAATCGAATGCAATCAATGGAACTGAGCAAGGGAACTGAAACCTGTGTGTAAGTTGACCCGTGCAATTCAAACCTGTGTCGTTTGAGGGTCAATTGTAATTAAACCAAATATTCTACAGAGTGTGGGAATGGTTCTGAATTGGAAAGCAAGGACAGACCCCAGCTTGGGAGGGTCAAAGAAGACATACGAGGGGAAGCTTTCTATATAATAGAAAAGAAAGAAGAAAGAGGGGACGGGGGTTCATGTATTGGTTTTGGTTTTCTTGTTGTTTTGGAGGGGTTTTTTGATAACATGTTCCATCTGATGACTTCTCATTCCCCTGTGGTAGTCCAGCATATATGCTCAGTGAGTGAGGAATGTGGGGAAGTTGTAGGAAGGTGAAATAGTTTGGAATACTTAGGCGTGAGAATTGACCAAGAAAGCAATCATATAAGCTCCCGCAAGACAGGGAGCTTTGTTTGTTTCCTTCACGAGTATGTCCCAAGTGCTTACAAGAAGGCCCACTATATATTAAAAACTGAAAAAAATGAATGATTCTTTTCAGGCAGTGTTGGAGCTTACCAGTAGTACTAGAATGTAAATTTATGGTGGCATCAACATACTTAATTGCATGATTTTATCCCCTATTCAATGGCAGATCTAAAATAGGCAGAGTTGAATTTTTCCAGGCAGGAGAGATGAAGGGACAATGGGATAGGCTGTTTAGGGTAGAATTATTTATGTTTAAAGTTAAGTGATAGACCATGAAGGATTGTTTGGCTTTGGGGGGTGGGGAGGGGGGTTTGTTTGTTTTGTTTTGTTTTGTTTTGTTTTGTTTGAGCAGGAGGAAGTGAAGACCAAAAAAAATGTCACATGAACAAGGAGAAAGTATAAAGTGGCTTTTAGGTTGAGGTTGAGGAATTGGCATACTGAGGGCAAAGGCTGAAAAGATAAAGGGTGCAATGTCAGACTGTATTTTTGAAAAGTCAAAGGGATCCTGGTGGTAAGTTCTAGTATATAGCCATAACTGAACTGGAATGGAGTAAGGTTGTGAGATGAGAAGAGGTAGACAGTGAGATGCCAGATTATAGGACAATCTATATGGATATTGAAAATTGTCTCTTTGTCCTGGGCCCCATCCCACTTCTTTCTTATCCTAAGATGTCCACGAAATCAGTATTTCCTCCAACTCCAAGCTTCAGTCAATAGCATGACTTTGGACAAGAAGTCAGAAAATGAGACAGTAGAAGAAAGGGTTGTAGTAGACATCTGTTTTGTTTGACACCCAGCATTCACTCACCTTTTGGAAATAATACTTCTGTTTCCCTCTGAGGAATTAATCCCATTCTCAGTATCAGTCCATGTGCTAGTAGAGTGATCTTTCCCTGACGCTCTTCCGTTAACAACTCAGCCTTAGCCAAAAACATTGTTTAATGCTCTTGACAATAGTGATTGGTCAGGGATAACCTAACTGGAGATAATAAAGCACAGTGAGACTTTTGAAAGGACTAGTGGGAGAGACAACCATTTTCAGCTGTACCTGAAACTTGGCGGATGTTACCAGACAGAAAATTTCCCAATGAAGCCAGTCCAGAATATAGAGCCAAGAAATGGATAGAAAGTGAATCCAGATGGCATCCACTGAGCCCCAGTATGAACCCTCCTGCCTGAGACCAGCCTAACTCCCACACATTTTCATAGACATAATAGTCTTGAGTTTTGAAGAGCGGAGACTATCGAGTCCATCATGGTTGCCACTAGGATGTTCAATGTCAAAGGCCATTTGGCTCATTAAATGTTCAATGGCTACACAACCTCTATGCTAACTGTGTATTGTTATATCAAATATGAAGCTTGATGTTTAGTCATCTCAGCAAACAACATTTCATCCCTTAAAAAACTGCACTGTCTTCTATGGGACTTTCACATGGAACCCATCCCACTTAAGGAACTCATCTTTACATGCCTATTCTCAAGTCATTGGAGCTACTGTTACCTTTAGGCAATTCTACTTATTTCAACCAAGCACCTGCATGAACCACTATCTTCTTTCTCCTCAGAATGCCCAGCCAAATTTTCCTCTCATGTGAGAATTTGGACAGGACTGTATAACAGGTACCTCACAACTTCTACTGGGGTCAGGAAACATGAAGACCATTAATAACCCCTCAGACTAGAAGCCCAAAGTTCCTGCAAGACAAAGGGGGAAAGTTAATAATAATAATAATAATAATAATAATAATAATAATAATAATAATTTAATCCCTTCTGAGTCCCCTCTGGCAGGGAGTAGAAACATCAATCAATAGCTTGGTAAAATATCTTGCCTTAAAAGAAGGTTGCCTAAAACTGGGCAAGAATTCCTACAGAGAAAAATTACCCTCTAGTCATTGTCAGCCCAACCTCCTTTCCACAGTGAAGTACAGCTAAATTTGCATAATAATCAGTTTTTTATATGAACAACCACAACCCCCCCAAATAAAGAAATAAACAGGCCCCAAGTCTCTGAGGAGAGATTAGGAGGCAGCCTCCACAAGTCTCTGAACTTGCCACTTGGCTTCCATAATGACCAAGGACAAAGAGCCTAATTTACACTGTGATTCAGGGACAATGGAGGTTGTAGAAGAAAGGATTCAAGAGAAGTATTCCTTCTCATAGACCAGGCTTTTTCATTGAGACTGAAGAACAAGTCACAATTCTCAGTGTTAATCCTGCGGGCTGCATCAAGGAATCTTATTTTCTTAGGCAGCACCTTGCAACAGAGAAATTCACAGTGACTAAAGCTGAGATCTCTGGTCCCCATGCCCAATCCACATCAAGGTACCAGTTGATTCATGCATTTTGTTTGCCCTGACATTAGGGCGTAGTGTGAGCATGAGGTTGTAAAACTTCTGGTAGCCCATTCCCACTGTATTTTATGTTAGTGACAATTCTTCAGGCACCACACTATATCATGTAAATGATACCCCACTGAAATTGCATAACACTCTGATTTCTGAGTATGGGCACAAAGCACATTAAACCTTTTCCTATTGAAATTGATCCTCATCTCCAGTCATTTTTCAGCTAACATACTTTCCTGCTTTCTATGACCATCTGGCATTCCCATAAGAGCAGGAATGAGAAAAGGGAATATAATCCTAGAAGCACAACAAGACTGTGGGATCAATCCTGGACAGTGCTGCCACCCTATTAAAACAGGTCACTTCCTAGATATTCTGAGTGTGCAATTTCTGTCTCATCATCTCACCCAATTTTTCTCTGAATTGATGCAGTGGGCACCAGGTATGACTTGTTATATGATTCCATGCCAGTAACACAGGCTCTTTACACCACCACATCTTCCATAGTTAGAAATCCTCAGGCCATGGGTACATGAAAAACATCCCAGAATGGGAATTACATGCTCTGAGTTCCCTAGTACAGTGCTGGCTTTTCCATCAATTGAGCGACTCATTCTCTCTGACATTCGAGCTGTGAGAAACAAATACGAAATGATGGATGTGCTTTATTCAATTAAGTACTAAGAACAAAAAGTAAACCTGGCAACCTATAGGATTTGCTTCCTCTAGAAGCCTTGCTTTCTCTACAGGATCTGAAAGTTGCTTCTTTAGGCTATGGGCTGGGAGCTAGGGCAGAGTGGAGAGACTGTAGTGGAGCCAGGATGAGCCACATTGCACCTAATTTTTCCTACCCTCTAAGACTAAATACTGGCAGTGGTGAGTCAGGTGGTTCTAAGGGCTCCTTCCACTTTACCATTCAGAATGAATGGTAACACCTACCCCATACAACCTACCTTTCCTATGCCATGGCACCTTTCCTGTGCCACCTTTCATTCTTTCTTTGGATGCGCCAATCACTTTGATGTTTTTTACAGATACCACTACATTAGCCATCAATCAGCTCTGACCTTGATGTCATTGATATGGTTGAAGAAGAGGATCCACTTGGCACTTAGCCACTTTTGCATTAGTGAACTTAGTGTCGTATCCAGGAAGAAATCCATGTTAGGAAGACTTCTAAGAAGGTTCCAATGATCCTCACACCTGCTGATATTTACACGCATGTGTAATTATCCTTCTCCTAGAGCGTAGGCTAGACTTAGTGATTTCCTTCTGACTGAAAGAATAAGGTAAAGCTGATAAGACATCATTTCCATGATTAATTTACAAAGGGTTGTAACTTGTGTCCTGTTAGCAGACTCTCCTGGCTTTGATGAAGCAAGGTGCCATGTTGGAGAGGCCCCCATGACGAGGAACTGAGGATGGACTCCAGGCAACTACAGCCAACAGCCAGCAAGGATTTGAGGACCTTAGTCCAACATACCTTAAGGAACTAAATTCTGCCAACAGCTGTATAAGTAAGCACACAAGTGAGTCCTTCTCCAATCAAACCTTCAGAGGAAGCTTGAGCTCCAGCTGACAGAATAATTGCAGCCTTTTGAGAGACTCTGAGGCAAAGTGTCCAGGTAGGCCTTGCCTAGATACCTGACCCACAAAAACTATGAGATGATAAATATGTGTTTTTATAAGACATTAAATTTCGAAGTGTCCATTACACAGCAGTAGATACCTAATATCCCCGTCAAATTACCGTAACCTTGGTGTAAGATGTAGCATGGCTGGGAAGGCAGGTACGAAATAGGAGAACAAACTCACTGAATTGTCTCTGGAGATACTCACTTCATGCTCAATGGTCATCCCACATACTCTAATGCTAAAATGGTATCATTATGCTCTACCAAGCCCTGATTGGTCTCCAGGAAGTGAGGCCTAGGAAAGGTAGGCCTAGGCCTAATTCTGAGTGGCTCCCAATTGACCAACAAATGATGGCTAGGTGATCTCTTGGGCTGGCAACAATGCTATCAACCCAAGCATCCCAGAGAGATTTCCTTGAGGACACAAGTGGGTTCTTCCCTAGTAAAGCCTTCAGAGGAAATATGAGCTCCAGCTGACACCGTAATTACAGCCTGTGAGAAACTGTGAAACAGAGAACCCAGGTAGGCCTTGCCTGGATTCCTGGCCCACAAAAACTGTGCGATCATAAGAATGTGTTTTCAGAAGGCACTAAATTTCGGGTTATCCATTACAAAACAATAAATAACTAATATACCTCTAAATTATAGTAACCTTGGTGTAAGATATAACATGGCTGGAAAAGCAGGCAACAAGTAGGACAAACTCCCTGAAATGTCTCTGGAGATACTCTCTTCATGCTCAATAATTATCCCACATACTCTTCTGCTGAAATGGTATCATTGTGCTCTACCAAGTCCTGATTAGTCTCCAGGAGGTGAGGTCAAGGTAAGGTAATGTTGTAATGATGAGGTTATTCCCATTTTTCTCTTCCTTTCCCTCTCACACCACCATTACATTTTCCTTACTTTGTCTCCTTTTCGACAAATTTTGGGTGGTTGCCTAATGACTAACAGGTGATGGCCAAGTTATCTCTTGGTTTGGCAACAATGCTATCAAGCTAAGCATCCTGAAGAGGTTTCCCTGAAGAACAGGAAGAGCTTGTCCAGTTCCTCAAGATGCTCTCATAAGCAGGAATATGCTGTTGTTGAGCTCAAAACATGACTTTGAGACAGATTCACACCCTACTTATACCAGATTCTTCAGCCGGACCCATCTAGTTCCTATAGCCTACCTTGGCCAACCCAGTGTGCATACTCACAAAACCCACCGATACGCACCCTACTCAGTGACTTCACCTGTACGATATTCTGGAATCAGCAACTTTTTCTAAATGAAAGCAAGCCATTATTTTCATGAAAATATTCTTATCCCTGGTCCTTTTCAGAGCTATAAGTTCTGTCCTCCCTAATTCTCCAGTAAGTATAGAGGAAGAGGAAAGGGTGACCTGCTACCCATTTTCATTAGAGTAAGGTAAGGAATGGGGGACATAGCCTATCACCCCAAACTACATGAAGGAGACAAGAGCTCTTAGGAGCAGATGACAGTTATTCCTCACCAAGAGATCCAATAGAATTGTTTCTCCCTACCACTAACTTAAGGTCATAAACACTCACCTTCCCCACTTTCTATTCCAAAACCTTCTAAAGGCAAAAAGGAGGAATTCTGGCTATATTCTGCCAGGGTAACTCACCCCACCCAACACCTGTATCAAGTTCAGAATACTGAGGGAGCAGATAAAAAGAAAGTTTAAGCCAAATTCTGGGCTTAAAAGTTTTTCCTCACTTTGAAAAAATGTACAAGTATTTAGAGTAAACTTTTTGTAACTATATTAAAAATATAGTTACAAAGTAACTATATTAAAAATGAAGTGTTTTAACTACAGGAAATTTGAGAAGGTCAAATAAAGGACCCCAGTAAAAAAACTGAGAAGGCCACTTTCAGGCTCCCTACATGGGGCTGATCATCTTTTAGAAACCTAAAGAGGAAATCAGTAAGAGCTGAAATAATTCCTTCCCTTCCCTAAGCATATCCAGGGATATGGAATGCCACTCCCACATTCAGTACATAGACAACAAGACTCTACAGTAGAAGAAACATTTATTGACGAGGATCAATATCCTTGGTTGTGCTAAAGATTGATTGTTCTCATTAGAGGATATGTTATCATGAAAACGGTGAGGCTTTCTCAACAAGGACCGAATGATTTTTGGGTAGGGACTTTTTCTCCCTGGAAGTACTGGAGAAGCATTTTCTGTTTGAATAGAAGAGTCAAATCTCTGAACACAGTGCTTTCATCGTGAGTGAGGGTGGCTGGACAGACCTGGCATGTTTCATGTATGCAGGTGGGGTGTGGATCAGGCATGGGGTCCCTGGAGGGTGGGGAAGGGTGTTGACTCTGGCGTAATAGGTGGTCCTTAAAGGCCGCAATTTTCTGGGAATGTCTAACTCTGTTCCTTATAGCACTTGTATGACAACTCTGATCAGCAGAGACAGCTTCTTGGTTGCAGCAGTTGGTACCTGCCCATTCCTCCTGCCGTGCATCAGAGAGATCCCCATAGTTGGAGGGATGTCCCTTGTCAGGGTCGACCTGGGCCTGCAGTTCCTCCTTCTGCTGACTTAAGTCCAAGGCCTCAGGTTTGTACGTACGTGCCAGTTTCTCCTCCAGGATCTTCTCCATGGCTTTTATGACCCCATGAACTTCAGGAGGCCCAAAACCCACAAAGATAGCTGAACTTTCAGCTGAGTGTTGCTGCTGAGGGCTTTCCTGGACATTGATGTTTCTCTTGGAATTGATCCACTGAAAAAATCGTCTTATCTTTTTTCTGAAGTAACTATCAGGAGGAAACTGTTCATTCTGTGACAGAGATGATAAAGTGCTCTCTAATTCTCCGTCGTCAACAGGGTGGCTCTTCTTTCTGGCTTTATATGTCACTACTCCGGAAGCCTCACTTCCACATTCTTCTAATTTGGAGCTCAGAGGTCCCACTTTCTTTGCAGCTGGTGGGAAATCATTATCCTGGCACTTCCGTAAGACATACTTAGAGACCCAGGGTTGCTGCCTCAGATCTCTGATTATCCTGCTGTCCTCCAAGTGGACATTAAGTACCTGGCAAGGTCCCATGTCCTCAGTGGAGATGCTCTGAGACTGAGTCAGTAAAGACTGGGAAGGCAACCTGTCTGAAGTAGAAGACATGTCGATGGGAGAGCCTTGAGCCTGGCTTTGCTCCCAGCTCTCCAGTTTAAACTTTAACTCATCAAGGACCTGCTTTTTCAGTTCTGATGGTTTAGAATTGTGGGGCAACGATATTTTTGGTGAGTGACATTCAGTGGTCAGGGTAGATACTACTTTACTCCTATCGACATTTATCCTTTGGGAGCTTCCCAACTCCCTGGTTGTCAAGAGGTCACAAGATTGTGATTTAACAGCATGCACTTCTTTGGCCTTGCACATTTCCTTGGACATGTTGGACATGCAAAAATGTTCTAAATTCTTCTCTACTGTCCTTTGGCCTTGAATCATTTCTGCTCTATCACTGGAATTCACATTCTCATCCCTTGGTTCAGGTCTAGACTGAGCTTGCTTCGTGGGCACCTCTGTGCAGCAACTGTTGTCTACTACAGTCTCATTCTGACTCACATTTTCTATGGTGCTGTGAGTGACAGGCTGAAATGACTGTCTGCCATGCTCAAATATCTGGACGTCTTCTACAGGCATATAGTCCATATCAGCGTGTGATGGTTTCAGGGCCCCCTGTCCTTCACTGCCCACAGATAAAGAATCCAGGAGAGGATGATCCAGAATAGTGACTGAATTTGTTGTTCTCACCTTGTTTCCCTGAAAAGTTTTAGAGCTTCCCTCAAGAGACTTGGAAACCTCAGCTTTGGAATCTACACCAGAAATATGGGTGGCTGAGGAGGAAAAGCCACATTGTGGAAGAGGACATGTTTTGACATCTCTCGATGTATAGAACTTTATGGATTCAACAACTTTGAGGGGTAGACCCCACCTCTGATTCACACGAAACCTTATAATGTGGGCTTCTAACACTTCTCGGGTGTCAGGATCAAGAAAAGAGAGCTCTAGAGTAGGAATCTGGCAGTACACACCACCTACCATTGTGTGTATGGAATTTGTGTTTTCCATATTGGTCTGGGAACTCCCGGGAGGTGATGTATTGTCCTGAGCCAGCCAGGAACGACACACACCTATAGGGATCCTCCCCGCAGTGATCTGCCAGAATTTCTTGTTCAGATGTAATCTAAGAATCGTTTTCATTTGATTCTGGTCAAGGTCACTCCTTGAGACATTTAATAATTCATTTCTTAAGTGATTACTTGAGTGACACACACAGTTACGTCCTGTGTCTGAGGCAGCCCTCAGACTCTTCAGAAAGTAGCGTTCTGAGACCCTCTGTGGGATGTCTTCTGGGCTCTTTTCTAGAATATACCCAAGATTTCTCTGCATGTCCTTTCTTAGCTGAAACTTTTGTGGAAACCTCTTATAGAAACTTCCTGGGAGACTCAGTTCAGGCTTGGCTAGATCTTTACTACTATGGCCCTGAAGCTCAGAGAGTTGTAAGTGAGCATGTTTGCCTTGCTGCTGAGATATTTTTGTTAATTTACTCTGAGGCGCCATCAGTGCGAGGGAGTCTACATTCCTACAGTCATTAAGGCACCTCCTTAGGATTGTCTTCCTTGGAACATGGAGCTGCAGTTTCTCCTCAGGTTCACTGGTGATGTGAAAATTTCCAGGAAGGATGGGAACTGGTACATAGTCATGGGATGGCCGGCTGACCAACGGAGGGTTGAGATCTTGAGGACAAATGGCTTCTTGAGATTTTTGGAGAACAGGGTCTAAACCCCACAAACCTTCCTGTCTCTTCTGCAACACAGGCCATTCTTGGTCTTCATTTTCAGTCAATATATGAGAGTATGACTCATCCTGGGATCCAGGGGAAGACACTCCACATTCCCTAGTCTGGAATGGAGAAGATGATAGTATAGGAAGTCGAGAATGAAGGTGGGCCTGGGGATGGACCTGAGTGGAAGATTGGGATGGGGGCTTGATTTGAGGATGTACATTGGGTAGGGGAAGGAGGTGGAAATTAGGAGGTGGTGAAGATCCTAAATGCTGCATTTTGACTGCAGGAGCATTACAGATTCCATTGAATAAGACAAAGCGAGACTCTAGTGGGGAACTACTTCTAGAAACCAGGAGAGTAGCCACTAGGGACTCACTGTGCAAAGACGGAAGCCCCCAGAAGAGCTGGCTATATTTCTGCTGCAAGTTTCCCCCCAAAGTCTTTACATAAAAGAGCTTCTGGCTAATGTGCAGCTGCTCTGGTTTGTCTTCGAAGTTCCAGCCAGTTTTAGGGGCTGTCATGTCCTCTACTTCAAATGGCTGCACTGAATTCCATGAAGATGTCCAGTAGTTTTCTGACAACATATGTTTTGAAAATGATCCCTCCTTCATTTCTTTCTTCTCTAAAATCTGAAAAGCAACTCTCTTTTGTATTTGTCTCTCCAAGTGTGCCTGAATGTTAAGGCTAGGGAAAGAATCGCTACTGGTTTCCATGTGCTTTGTAGCAGAATCTCCCCAGAGACAAGTATCTGGTAGGTGGAGGGAAACATACTCTTGCTGAAAATCAGAGTGTGATAATGTGGGGAGGAACATATTCTTGGCATATGCCTGCCAACAGGACAAGTCTGACATTGACAGGTTTGAATGGTCAGTGCCTGCAACTGTTGGGACATAAGCAGATAATGTGCCAGGATTATCTGAACATGAGTCCGCTGGAACAGGTTTCAATAAGATGGAATTTGATTTAGATTGAATCACAGTGAAAGTATTGTCTGGTGGTGGTGAAATAGACAGATCTGTTTGGATGTGAGGACAAGAAAATGAGTCAGTGGGATTCATAGTCTGTGATAAACCTGATAAGGACTTGATATCTTGGGAAAGGGTTGACTCAAGGGAGAAGATGGTATTCAGAGATGAAGCAGCCTCTGTATGGACAACAGGATCCACTCTCTGAGTGTCACGTGGTGGGAGAGGGGCAATAGCAAGAGGTTGCGGTGGGGAATTGTCCACTGGGATTTTGGGCTTCAAAGCAGGAAAAAGTTCTGGTGGCAGGGAGTGACCGGGTGGTGAAGGTGAAAAAAAGTCAGCTGAGGGGTTTGTTGGTTCAGGAGAGAGAATACGGGGTGGCAGTGGGAAAGACTCAGGCAGAGGGGCAGGGAGTGGGTCTTTTGGTGGGACTACTGAGAAGGCAGGAGACAGAGAATACGATGACTCAGTCACAGGAGCTACGGAAGCCAAAGGAGACACAGAGGGAGTAGCGTCTTCCAGGATCTCCGGAAACAGCAGTTGATTGACTTCAGCAGTTGTGCTATTACACACATCACAGGAGGGGTCTGGACATAACAGTTGACGAAAGCGGATGGTATCACGATGCTGGCCTATGGGTCTGCAGGAAACAGGAGGTACAGAGCTACAGCCAGGACCAGAACAAACACATGCGACTTTGGCATGTCTGGCAAGGGTAGGGCTTCCCACTGCATACCGTCCTCTCATGTCTCCCTACTTCCTTAATCCCACAGTCTACATTTTTATCCCTCTCCCAAAGACTTTCACATTCTGATTCTGAGGACTTTCCCTCCCATGTCCATCCCAGCCTTTAATAAGCCCTAGAAATTTATACACTCTGCTATAAAAAGGGTTATAGAAACAAAGGGGTAATGTTTAGTCACCTTTGGACAAGAGAAAGCACCTTCCTTGCCTCCTCTACTTCGCTCTGGCAAGCTCTCCAACCTGGGAAACCAGGAGAACGATGAAGGTAGAAACAAAGATCTCACAGGAGGCTAATTAGAATGTTCTTTAGCGGTACTCTTGGTAGACTGGACTTGGAGAACCCCAAGAATTAGAATACAAGGTAAAATGGTCAATGACATTAAGAGGCTCAGATGTATCTTGCTTTATCATTCACAAAGGACTTTATATATATATATATATTATATATATATAATATATATATATATAAATATGTATATAATATATATATATTATCCCATGTGATACTCAAAACCACCTGTTGAGAAACATCGGTCAGTGGTCATTTCAAATAGAAGTCTAAGTTCCAGGCAGTCAGAGTACTTTTGCAAAGTCAGGAGACAGAAATTCTGACTCAACATCTCACATGGCCACCTATTGGGCCGCACCCATTGCCCAGGTCTGTCACTGCTTCATGTCCAGGACAGCGGAGCCAGGAACCTGAGAAGTGTTTCGGGATCTGACTGCCTTCCCATGAGTCTCTATTCTGAGGGCTCTGTTTTCTGAGATTGCTGTATGTAGCAACTAACATCTACAGAGAACAGGACCTGGGACCTCAGGGAAATGAGAGAATGTGTCAGCCTTGGAGAGCTCAGGTGGAATAGGTAGAACCTTACCTTTAAGTGTCCCACCTTTCTTTCTTCTCTTGACTGTGCCCTGTCGATGAGAATAAAAAGAAAATAATAACGGACTGGGCCTCATTTCCTTCATTCCTCTCCCTAGGAATATCAGACACTTATGATCCAAGAATAATATTTCTCTATATTAATTATCAGAATTTTGTGTTCCTTTTATTATTTCTAATGGTGATAAAATATTTTCAGTTTTTCCTTGTTTGAAAAACTCAAAGAGGGATTTTGTCTATGAGATTCATACTTGGTATTCTCAGTCAGAAGTCTTCTGCTTAAGGAGGCCATAGAATCTGAGGCCAACAGTCAGGTCTGTACTCTCTCAGACAGGTCTTTATAACCTGGGACAGAGCTCAGGCTCTAGCCTCTGTTAGCAGTCTCTCCAAAGCTCAGCACTGCTTTCCTGATTGTCCCAACACAAAGGAAGACTTAGTCAAGTGACACCTGACATGGGAATTTGACTCATGATGGAGTGCTGGGAACTCTATTGTCCTGCAGAGACCCCAAACTGTCTAAATGACCCTAGAGCTACAGAATATTGTGTCTCAGATTTTATTGGAAAATCCACCACTGCACAAATGGTCTGTGAGCTTCAGATAGATACCTTAGTCCTCCCTGAACCAATAGACCTATCTGATCTCTTCCCCTAGAAGAATGATGTTCTATTTTTCCTCAGACTTCCCATTTTTTGGTGTCTATCTGACCCAAATAAACTCATTTATAAATGTTGGGAAAGGAAAATAAAAAATAATCCTTTGGGGTGAAAATTCTGGTTCTAGCTCCAACATTTAAAAAGCTTCATAGTCATCTCTTCTGTCTGTAATAGTCATCTCTTCTGTCTGTAAAAGCAAAAAACTAAACAGAAAATCAATGACTTTTCTTGGAGCCATCAGAGAATTGAGGTTGCAAGGCAAACCACTACCCAAAATTTTCAGAGAGGCGAATGCAGAGTCATAGTCAAGATCAGCTTACCTGGAACGGAAGGCACTGGAGCCATGGTAGGAACACTTAAAAGGGCCATTTGACAAATTGCTGGAGGATGCATGTGGGTTAGCATGAGACTAAGAAATTCCTAGAGTCACTGCGTTGGAGTGGGGAGCCCATCTTTTTCATGGATTTTACCTCCAGGAACCCCATCAGGTTTTTAGAACGAAAAGCCACAAAAAACTCTAATGTTTCTGGCCACACAGGGAGAGTAAGGAGTCAGATAACCATTTTGAAAACATTTTGAAATATTCTCTGAGTATTGTCCATAATAGAAGATGCCTTGGTTGGGGAAGAGAATACCAGAGCCTTATTCCACAGGGAAGAAGGAAAAGTACTCAAATACAGCCCCTTCTAGCCTTCTCGCTTCATCTAAAGAGTGAATAGAAAAGAAAAAAAAAATCCTCATAAACACCTGTGGACATCACAGCCCAGGAACACAGGCCCACATAAGGTCTAAGAATTAATAATATCCTCTCCCCCTCACCTTACCACTACACATCAACAAAACTTCCAGATAGTAACAGGCAATTATAGCTGAAAGAAGTGTGAGGCATCAAGTCTAAATAAGGAAGAGACTTAGGGAAACCTAAAGACAGCACACAAGAGGAAAAAAAGAACACTAAAAGAAATGGAAGCCTCTAACATATACAACTTCACTAAATATTAAACACAGTAAACACCTAGCCAGAAAACAACTTCCTGCTAAAGTCTATTTACTACAGTTTCTGTTAGCAATACATCTTGTCTGGCTTTCAAGAAAAAATTACAAGGCATGCTAAAGACAGCAAAAAGCAGTCTGAATAGACAAAGCAAGCATCAGATCCACATTTAGATGTGACACACATTTTGGAGTTATCTTACATGGAATCGAAACTAACCATGACTGATATGTTAAGGGCTCTAATGGAAAAAAGAACACACAGGAGGAAGAATATAAACAGAGAGAGGGAAACTCTAAGAATCAAAAGCTAATGTTAGAAACCAAAAACGCTGTAACAGAAATGATGAATGGCTTGATTGGCTCATCTGTAGAGTGCACATAAGCAAGGAAAGAATAAGTGAGCTCAAATATATGTCAATAGAAACTTTATAAACTGAAATGCAAAGAGAAAAAGAATTTTTGAAAAATTTTAAAACCCAGAATTTCCAGGCACCGTGAAACAGTTTCAAAATGTATAACATACATGTAATTGGAATCACAAAAGGTAAAAAACAGAAAGGAGAAAATATTTGAAGTAATAGTGGCCAAGAATTTTCCAAAATTAATGGAAGATTACTCATAAGTTATAGAGGCTCAGAGAATGCCAAGCAGGATAAATAACTAAGGTACCTGCATTAACTCTGAAGTGCTATAATGTTATATGAAATATAAAGATTAGTTGAACATGTATATTAAAAACTATAGGGCAACTATTAAAATACTTGTTAAAGAAAAATAACTGATGTGCTAAGAGAAGAGAGAAAATGAAATCATATGAAATGCTTGTTTAAATCCAGAAAAGGCATAAAAGGGAAAGAAAAGAGACAGAATGGAAAGTAAACAGTTACAGGCATGGTAGATATTAATCTAAATATATGAAAAAAAATAGTCAATGTGAAGGGGCCGTATTCACCAATAAATGTCATAGACTGTCAGAGTAGATTATAAAACAAGAACCAATTACATGTTGTCTACAAAACACCCACTCTAAGTATAAAGATACAGATAGATTAAAAGTAAATGGACAAAAACATGTACCATGCTAACACTAGCAAAAAGAAAATAGGACTAACTATATTTATTTCAGACAAAGTAGACTTTAGAACAAGGAAAATTATCAGGGATAAAGAGAGGCATTACATAACAAAGGGGTCAGTTCTCCAAGAAGACACAATACTTAACATCTAACAACAAAGTATCAAAATATGTGAGGTAAAAAATGGTGGAATGGCAAGGAGAAAGAGATGAATTCACCGTTATTGGAGACTTCAACACCACTCTCAGTAAAGGCCAGATCCAGCAGGCAGAAAATCTGTAAGGGTACAGTTGGCCTAAGCATCACCAGCAGTCAATTTGACCTACTTAACACTTATACAATACTTCAACAACAGAATTTACATTCTTCTCAAGCTCACATGGAACATTCTCCAGGACAGATCAAATTCTGGGCCACAAAACACCTCATAACAAATATAAAAGGTTAGAAGTCATACAAAGCATGTTATCAAACTATAATGTAGTTAAACTATAAATCAGTTACAGATAGCTGGAAAACCCCAAAATATTTCGAGATTAGACAACATACTACAAACTCATAGGTCAAGGAAGAAGTCTCAAAAGAAAAAAAAATTTTAAACTAAACAAAACTACAGCATAACAAAATTTGTGAGATGTAGCTAAAGCAGAAATAGCATTTAATGCATCTATTTGGAAAGATTTAATGTCTCTGAGGGACTCTGGTTTACTTACCTGATTGATGTCTCTCTGTTTCCAAAATACTGGGAAACGTGGATTCCTGTTTAGGTAGCTCAGTGACAGGAGAAGGATCCCCACCCCACACAAGAAGGCAAGGATGGGAATACCTAGGAAGTCTAGCTGGAGTTCAGCCATAGCGCAGTAAGGCTCCTTAGACAAAGAACGTGGTGTACATCGTCGAAGTGCGTTGCTGCATCAGGCAGCAGGGCTTTGAGATGGCACATTCTAGACTACAGTTCCAGGCCCACATCACAGAGCTGTGCCGCAGACACCAAAGATTCTTGAGGGTGGGGGAGGGGACAACTGAAGAGAGATGAATCCACGACCTTCCCCCGCATCATCTAGCCCAGCAGAGCTGTCCATCCCTCCAGGGCCTTTTAGATTCCTCCAGCCTAACTTCCAACTTCACCCATTCACCATATCATATATTTAGCTTAGTGAAATTTTCTATTTATTCCACCTGTTACCCAGATAGAACCTGAGACCATCTTACTGCCTAGTGAGCTCCCTTTGGATCCCACGTACACTTTAAAAGCCTGCTATGCTCATCGATTTACATCCCCCAGTTCTACTCTGTCTTCAACTACAGCTTCCTCTTATGCCTAATGGGGTTCTACCCGTATGAAACCAGGGATGCACTCAGCAGCAGCCCCAATCCAACATCTCCCCAAAAGCATCCATGTTCACCAAAAAGCACGCGAGAGCAGAGTGGCCCGTACCAACAAACAGAAAGCATGACAAAGAAGGAGATGAGGGAATGGCAAACCCATGGACCCATGGCAAATAACTTCAAAATCTTTAGAAATCCTTTTTCTCCCAACGTCCCTTTAGGCTGTTCGGCCCCTTCCACATTCAGTGCCTCGCCCTGCTGTCCCCTCATTCTTCTCTCTGCCAGATCCCTTCTCTCCCCCAAAGCATTTTAGTTTCTTGTACAGAGCAGTTGTGCTGGCACACAATGCACAGGACCAAACTCATCTTGATTTTGTATGCAGTGGATTTCTCTATAGCATAAATTCTAATGAGCACAAT
This sequence comes from Pteropus medius, assembly GCF_902729225.1. Classification (NCBI taxonomy): domain Eukaryota; kingdom Metazoa; phylum Chordata; class Mammalia; order Chiroptera; family Pteropodidae; genus Pteropus; species Pteropus medius. The sequence continues at coordinate 26,216,186 of NW_024340692.1, forward strand.
TGTCATCATATTTAGCAATACCTTTTGGCTTTTTTTGCATCACTCACGGTTACCTTTTCCATGAAAAGTTTTTTTCCCCCATCTACTTTCTAACTTTTCACCAAATTTTCTATTGGCATTTGTATACCTTTTGAAACAATACTATAATTTTTGTTGATGGTATATATATATATTTACTTCATCTCCCCATGCTAGCTAGTCATTTAATAGTTATAACCCCTACAGCTTCATTATTTAGATTATAAACTGCTGAAATGAAGCCTTGTGTCATTTCCTTACTTTGCTTGCCTGCATTCCCTCGCTGAGTCTGATGAATCAGTCTTGGCCCCAGACACCCAGTCCTTTCCCTCCCCTGTGAGGAAAGTTAAGCAGTAATGACAGCTCCATTCTTTGCCTGTCTTCTCCAGAATCCACAGCTTCACCATTGTCTCCACCTGATAGGAATGTACACTTTAAGGCCACCTCCTCTCCCACACCTTCCCTTGACTGCCAGAGGTGTCTCTGTTCTGAAAAAAATCCCTCCACATATCTTTGTATCCCTGATATTTTTTTATACCAAGTCTGGCCCTGAGTGTCCCTAGGTCCCTAGGACTTACAACTGTAAAAATATCCTAAAGACTAGGATAAGCTCCACCAAGAAATTTCCAGGTAAGAGGTTTAAAAATGGCACATTGAATATATTCTTCAAATATGGCCTTGTCATAAAAGGAAAGGCTGAAAACTGATACAGATTAAAGGAGA